>NC_057802.1:450277342-450508543 GCF_018294505.1 Triticum aestivum | reverse complement strand
GGGCACGGCGGGCCGCGGGCGCGCGCGGTGGCCGGGGGCCACGTGTCGGGCGGCGGCTGGCTGCGGGATCTGTCCGGCGGCGGCGGGAAAAAATGCTAGAGTTTGATCTGCGTATTATCTCGGGAGGGGAGGCATATATATAGGTAGAGGGAGCTAGGAGAGTCCAAATGAGGTGCGGTTTTCGCCCACACGATCGTGATCGAACGACCTAGAGCATGGAAGAGAGTTTGGTGGGTTTTGGGCTGTTTAGAGAGGGGTTTTTTCTGCACACACAAAACGGACTTTGCGGTTACCCGGTTAATCGTTGGAGTACCAAACGACCTCCAAATGGAACGAAACTTGACCGGTGGTCTCCCGATGGTATACCAAGGCCACTTGACAAGCCTCGTCCATTCCGAGAACGTTTAACACCCGCTCACGAAAGAAAATAAGAGGGGTGCGCCGGAGGAGGTGGGAGCGCCAGATTGCAAAACGGACAACGAGGAAAATGCTCGGATGCATGAGACGAACACGTATGAAAATGCAATGCACATGATGACATGATATGAAATGCATGACATGAACAAAATGCAAAACAAAAAACAAAACCCGACCACGAAGGGAATATCATAACACATAGCCGAAAATGGCCAGAGTTGGAGTTAAAAATATGGAAAGTTACATCCGGGGTGTTACAACACTCCACCACTACGAGAGGATCTCGTCCCGAGATCTAGGACTGAAAGAACTCCGGATATTCGGAACGGAGATGGTGCTCGCGTTCCCAGGTGGCTTCCCGGTCGAAATGGTGCGACCACTTCACTTTTAGGAATTTGATAGACTTGTTGCGAGTCTTGCGCTTAGTTTCTTCAACAATAGCAACGGGGTGCTCATGATAAGACAAATCTTCTTGGAGGTCAATCTCTTCGAAGTTGATAGTGCGCTCAGGCGTCTTGAAGCACTTGCGGAGCTGTGACACGTGGAACACATCGTGCACGTTCGCAAAGTTGGAAGGAAGCTCAAGTTGATAGGCGAGGTCGCCTCTTTTGCCAATGATCTTGAAAGGACCCACGTATCTAGGGGCAAGCTTCCCTTTGATACCGAAGCGACGAGTGCCTTTCATTGGAGAGACGCGGAGGTAGACATGGTCTCCGATCTCGAAAGCCACATCACGGTGCTTACTATCATAGTAACTCTTCTAAAAAAATATGGAAAGTTACATCCGGGGTGTTACACCTTTTCCGGAGCTCCGCCGGAGGGGGCATCGATCATGGAGGGCTTCTACATCAACACCATAGCCTCTCCGATGATGTGTGAGTAGTTTACCTCAGACCTTCGGGTCCATAGTTATTAGCTCGATGGCTTCTTCTCTCTTTTTGGATCTCAATACAATGTTCTCCCCCTCTCTTGTGGAGATCTAATCGATGTAATCTTCTTTTGCGGTGTGTGTGTTGAGACCGATGAATTGTGGGTTTATGATCAAGTTTATCTATGAACAATATTTGAATCTCCTCTGAATTCTTTTATGTATGATTGGTTATCTTTGCAAGTCTCTTCGAATTATCTGTTTGGTTTGGCCTACTAGATTGATCTTTCTTGCAATGGGAGAAGTGCTTAGCTTTGGGTTCAATCTTGCGGTGTCCTTTCCCAGTGACAGTAGGGGCAGCAAGGCACGTATTGTATTGTTGCCATCGAGGATAACAAGATGGGGTTTATATCATATTGCATGAGTTTATCCCTCTACATCATGTCATCTTGCTTAAAGTGTTACTCTGTTCTTAAGAACTTAATACTCTAGATGCATGCTGGATAGCGGTCGATGTGTGGAGTAATAGTAGTAGATGTAGGCAGGAGTCGGTCTACTTGTCTCGGACGTGATGCCTATATACATGATCATACCTAGATATTCTCATAACTATGCCCAATTCTGTCAATTGCTCAACAGTAATTTGTTCACCCACCGTAATACTTATGCTCTCGAGAGAAGCCTCTAGTGAAACCTATGGCCCTCAGGTCTATTTTCCATCATATTAATCTTCCAACACTTAGCTATTTTATTACCTTTTATTTTACTTTGCATCTTTATCATAAAAATACCAAAAATATTATCTTATCATATCTATCAGATCTCACTCTCGTAAGTGACCGTGAAGGGATTGACAACCCCTTTATTGCGTTGGTTGCGAGGATTTATTTGTTTGTGTAGGTGCGAGGGACTCGTGCGTGGTCTCCTACTAGATTGATACCTTGGTTCTCAAAAACTGAGGGAAATACTTACGCTACTTTGCTGCATCACCCTTTCCTCTTCATGGGAAAACCAACGCAGTGCTCAAGAGGTAACAAGAAGGATTTCTGGCGCCGTTGCCGGGGAGGCTTACGCGAAGTCAAGACTTGACTCCCGACAACGAGCCATTTCTGGCGCCGTTGCCGGGGAGTCTACGCAAAAGTCAACATACCAAGTACCCATCACAAACCCTTATCTCCCGCATTACATTATTTGCCATTTGCCTCTCGTTTTCCTCTCCCCCACTTCACCCTTGCCGTTTTATTCGCCCTCTCTTTTTGGTTCGCCTCTTTTTTCGCTTGCTTCTTGTTTGCTCGTGTGTTGGATTGCTTGCTTGTCACTATGGCTCAAGACAATACTAAATTGTGTGACTTCACCAATACCAACAATAATGATTTTCTTAGCACTCCAATTGCTCCTCTTACCGATACTGAATCTTGTGAAATCAATGCTGCTTTGTTGAATCTTGTCATGAAAGATCAATTCGCCGGCCTTCCTAGTGAAAATGCCGCTACCCATCTAAATAGCTTCGTTGATTTGTGTGATATGCAAAAGAAGAAAGATGTGGATAATGATATTGTTAAACTGAATATATTTCCTTTTTCGCTTAGAGATCGTGCTAAAGCTTGGTTTTCATCTTTGCCTAAAAATAGTATTGATTCTTGGAATAAGTGCAAAGATGCTTTTATCTCTAAGTATTTTTCCCCCGCTAAGATCATCTCTCTTAGAAATGATATTATGAATTTTAAGCAACTTGATCATGAACATGTTGCACAAGCTTGGGAGAGGATGAAATTAATGATACGTAATTGTCCTACACATGGCTTGAATTTATGGATGATCATACAAATTTTTTATGCCGGATTGAATTTTGCTTCTAGAAATCTTTTAGATTCGGCCGCGGCAGGCACTTTTATGGAAATCACTTTAGGAGAAGCTACTAAACTCCTAGATAATATTATGGTTAATTATTCTCAATGGCACACTGAAAGATCTACTAATAAAAAAGTGCATGCGATAGAAGAAATTAATGTTTTGAGTGGAAAGATGGATGAACTTATGAAATTATTTACTACTAAGAGTGTTTCTTCTGATCCTAATGATATGCCTTTGTCTACTTTGATTGAGAATAATAATGAATCTATGGATGTGAATTTTGTTGGTGGGAATAATTTTGGTAACAACGCGTATAGAGGAAACTTTAATCCTAGGCCTTATCCCAGTAATTCCTCTAATAATTATGGTAATTCCTACAACAATTCTTATGGGAACTTTGATAAGATTCCTTATGAATTTGAGACTAGTGTTAGGGAGTTTATGAATTTGCAAAAGAATTTCAATGCTTTGCTTGAAGAAAAATTGCTTAAAGTTGATGAATTGGCTAGGAACATTGATAGAATTTCTCTTGATGTTGATTCTTTAAAACTTAGATCTATTCCACCTAAACATGATATCAATGAGTCTCTCAAAGCCATGAGAATTTCCATTGATGAGTGCAAAGAAAGAACCGCTAGGATGCGTGCTAAGAAAGATTGCTTTATGAAAGCGTGTTCTTCTAATTCCTATGAAAATAAAGGTGAAGATCTAAAAGTTATTGATGTGTCCCAAATTAAATCTTTGTTTTGCAATATGAATCTTGATAATGATGGGACTGAATATGATCCACCTTTACCTAGAAGGCGTTCCAAAAATTCGGAGTTTTTAGATCTTGATGCAAAAATTGGTAAAAGTGGGATTGAAGAGATCAAAACTTTAGATATTAATGAACCCACTATTTTGGATTTCAAGGAATTTAATTATGATAATTTCTCTTTGATATATTGTATTTTCTTGTTGCAATCCGTGCTAAATTCTCCACATGCTTATAGTCAACATAAAGCTTTTACTAAACATATCGTTGATGCTTTGATGCAATCTTATGAAGAAAAACTTGAGTTGGAAGTTTCTATCCCTAGAAAACTTTATGATGAGTGGGAACCTACTATTAAAATTAAAATTAAAGATCATGAATGCTATGCTTTGTGTGATTTGGGTGCTAGTGTTTCCACGATTCCAAAGACTTTGTGCGATTTGCTAGGTTTCCGTGATTTTGATGATTGCTCTTTAAACTAGCACCTTGCGGATTCCACCATTAAGAAACCTATGGGAAGAATTAATGATGTTATTATTATTGCAAATAGGAATTATGTGCCTGTAGATTTTATTGTTCTTGATATAGATTGCAATCCTTCATGTCCTATTATCCTTGGTAGACCTTTCCTTAGAACGATTGGTGCAATTATTGATATGAAGGAAGGGAATATTAGATTCCAATTTCCGTTAAGGAAAGGCATGGAACACTTCCCTAGAAAGAAAATAAAATTACCTTATGAATCTATTATGAGAGCCACTTATGGATTGCCTACCAAAGATGGCAATACCTAGATCTATCCTTGCTATTATGCCTAGCTAGGGGCGTTAAACGATAGCGCTTGTTGGGAGGCAACCCAATTTTATTTTTAGTTTTTTGCTTTTTGCTTCTGTTTAGGAATAAATATTTGATCTAGCCTCTGGTTAGATGTGTTTTTATGTTTTAATTAGTGTTTGTGCCAAGTTTAACCTATATGATCTTCTTGGATGATAGTTATTTGATCTTGCTGAAAATTGCAGAAACTTTCTGTTCACGAAAATAATTGTTAAAAATCACCAGAACGTGATAATATATTGATTCCAATTTCTGCTGATCAATAATTTTTTTCTAGGTCTTCCTATTTTGGCTGAATTTTTGGAGTTCCAGAAGTTTGCGTTAGTTACAGATTACTACAGACTGTTCTGTTTTTGACAGATTCTGTTTTTCGTGTGTTGTTTGCTTATTTTGATGAATCTATGGCTAGTAAAATAGTTTATAAACCATAGAGAAGTTGGAATACAGTAGGTTTAACACCAATATAAATAAAGAATGAGTTCATTACAGTACCTTGAAGTGGTGTTTTGTTTTCTTTCGCTAACGGAGCTCACGAGATTTTCTGTTAAGTTTTGTGTTGTGAAGTTTTCAAGTTTTGGGTAAAAGATTTGATGGATTATGGAACAAGGAGTGGCAAGAGCCTAAGCTTGGGGATGCCCATGGCACCCCAAGATAATCTAAGGACACCAAAAAGCCAAAGCTTGGGGATGCCCCGGAAGGCATCCCCTCTTTCGTCTACTTCCATCGGTAACTTTACTTGGAGCTATATTTTTATTCACCACATGATATGTGTTTTGCTTGGAGCGTCTTGTATTATTTGAGTCTTTGCTTTTTAATTTACCACAATCATCTTTGCTGTACACACCTTTTGAGAGAGACACACTTGATTCAGAAATTATTAGAATACTCTATGTGCTTCACTTATATCTTTTGAGTTATATAGTTTTTGCTCTAGTGCTTCACTTATATCTTTTAGAGCACGGTGGTGATTTTGTTTTATAGAAACTATTGTTCTCTCATGCTTCACTTAGATTTTTTTGAGAGTCCTACAAAACAGCATGGTAGTTTGCTTTGACAATGATAGGCATTCAAGATTAGTAATTTTTTTTCTTATGAGTGTGTTGAATATTATGAGAAGTTTGATACTAGATAATTGTTTTGAGATATGAAGATGGTGATATTAGAGTCATGCTAGTTGAGTAGTTTTGAATTTGAGAAATACTTGTGTTAAAGTTTGTGATTCCCGTAGCATGCACGTATGGTGAACCGTTATGTGATGAAGTCGGAGCATGATTTATTTATTGATTGTCTTCCTTATGAGTGGCGGTCGGGGACGAGCGATGGTCTTTTCCTACCAATCTATCCCCCTAGGAGCATGCGCGTAATACTTTGCTTTGATAACTTGTAGATTTTTGCAATAATTATATGAGTTCTTTATGACTAATGTTGAGTCCATGGATTATACGCACTTTTCCTCCTTCCACCATTGCTAGCCTCTCTAATACCGCGCACGTTTCGCCGGTATCATACACCCACCATATACCTTCCTCAAAACAGCCACCATACCTACCTATCATGGCATTTCCATAGCCATTCCGAGATATATTGCCATGCAACTTACCACCGTTTCCGTTTATTATGACACGCTCCATCATTGTCATATTGCTTCGCATGATCATGTAGTTGACATCGTATTTGTGGCAAAGCCACCGTTCATAATTCTTTCATACATGTCACTCTTGATTCATTGCATATCCTGGTACACCGCCGGAGGCATTCACATAGAGTCATATTTTGTTCTAAGTATTGAGTTGTAATTGTTGAGTTGTAATTAAATAGAAGTGTGATGATCATCATTTTTTAGAGCATTGTCCCGAGTGAGGAAAGGATGATGGAGACTATGATGCCCCCACAAGTCGGGATGAGACTCCGGACGAAAAAAAAGAGGCCATAAAAAAAGAGAAGAAAAGGCCCAAATAAAAAAATGAGAGAAAAAGAGAGAAGGGACAATGTTACTATCCTTTTACCACACTTGTGCTTCAAAGTAGCACTATGATCTTCATGATAGAGAGTCTCCTATGATATCACTTTCATATACTAGTGGGAATTTTTTTTCATTATAGAACTTGGCTTGTATATTCCAATGATGGGCTTCCTCAAAATGCCCTAGGTCTTCGTGAGCAAGCGAGTTGGATGCACACCCACTTAGTTCCTTTTGTTGAGCTTTCATATACTTATAGCTCTAAGTGCATCCATTGCATGGCAATCCCTACTCACTCACATTGATATCTATTAATGGGCATCTCCATAGCCCGTTGATTGCCTAGTTGATGTGAGACTATCTTCTCCCTTTTTTGTCTTCTCCACAACCACCATTCTATTCCACATATAGTGCTATGTCCATGGCTCACGCTCATGTATTGCGTGAAGATTGAAAAAGTTTGAGAAAACTAAAAGTATGAAAAAATTGCTTGGCTTGTCATCGGGGTTGTGCATGATTTAAATATTTTGTGTGGTGAAGATAGAGCATAGCCAGACTATATGATTTTGTAGGGATAACTTTCTTTGGCCATGTTATTTTGAGAAGACATAATTTCTTAGTTAGTATGCTTGAAGTATTATTATTTTTATGTCAATATTAAAATTTTGTCTTGAATCTTTCGGATCTGAATATAAATACCACAATTAAGAGAATTACATTGAAATTATGCCAAGTAGCATTCCACATCAAAAATTCTGTTTTTATCATTTACCTACTCGAGGACGAGCAGGAGTTAAGCTTGGGGATGCTTGATACGTCTCCAACGTATCTATAATTTTTGATTGTTCCATGCTATATTATATTCTGTTTTGGACTTTAATGGGCTTTATTATACAATTTTATATTATTTTTGGGACTAACCTATTAACCGGAGGCCCAGCCCAGAATAGCTGTTTTTTGCCTATTTCAGAGTTTCGCAGAAAAAGAATATCAAACGGAATGAAACCTTCGGGAACGTGATTTTCGGAACGAACGTGATCCAGAGGACTTGGACCCTACGTCAAGACATCAACCAGGAGGGCACGAGGTAGGGGGGCGCGCCTACCCCCTGGGCGCGCCCTCCACCCTCGTGGGCCCCATGTTACTCCACTGACGTACTTCTTCCTCCTATATATACCTACGTACCCCCAAACTACCAGACATGGAGCCAAAAACCTAATTCCACCACCGCAACCTTCTGTACCAGTGAGATCCCATCTCGGGGCCTTTTCCGGAGGTCCGCCGGAGGGGGCATCGATCATGGAGGGCTTCTACATCAACACCATAGCCTCTCCGATGATGTGTGAGTAGTTTACCTCAGACCTTCGGGTCCATAGTTATTAGCTAGATGGCTTCGTCTCTCTTTTTGGATCTCAATACAATGTTCTCCCCCTCTCTTGTGGAGATCTATTCGATGTAATCTTCTTTTGCGGTGTGTTTGTTGAGACCGATGAATTGTGGGTTTATGATCAAGTTTATCTATGAACAATATTTGACTCTCCTCTGAATTCTTTTATGTATGATTGGTTATCTTTGCAAGTCTCTTCGAATTATCAGTTTGGTTTTGGCCTACTAGATTGATCTTTCTTGCAATGGGAGAAGTGCTTAGCTTTGGGTTCAATCTTGCGGTGTCCTTTCCTAGTGACAGTAGGGTGCAGCAAGGCACGTACTGTATTGTTTCCATCGAGGATAACAAGATGGGGTTTATATCATATTGCATGAGTTTATCCCTCTACATCATGTCATCTTGCTTAAAGCGTTACTCTGTTCTTATGAACTTAATACTCTAGATGCATGCTGGATAGCCGTCGATGTGTGGAGTAATAGTAGTAGCTGCAGGCAGGAGTCGGTCTACTTGTCTTGGACGTGATGCCTATATACATGATCATACCTAGATATTCTCATAACTATGCTCAATTCTATCAATTGCTCAACAGTAATTTGTTCACCCACCGTAATACTGATGCTCTCGAGAGAAGCCTCTAGTGAAACCTATGGCCCACGGGTCTATTTTCCATCATATTAATCTTCCAACACTTAGCTATTTTCATTACCTTTTATTTTACTTTGCATCTTTATCTTAAAAATACCAAAAATATTATCTTATCATATCTATCAGATCTCACTCTCGTAAGTGACCGTGAAGGGATTGACAACCCCTTTATTGTGTTGGTTGCGAGGATTTATTTGTTTGTGTAGGTGCGAGGGACTCGTGCGTGGTCTCCTACTGGATTGATATCTTGGTTCTAAAAAACTGAGGGAAATACTTACGCTACTTTGCTGCATCACCCTTTCCTCTTCAAGGGAAAACCAACGCAGTGCTCAAGAGGTAGCATTAATCTTCCAGATGATAGTGTTATTGACAGAGTTCTTCAATCACTGCCACGAAGCTACAAAGGCTTCGTGATGAACTATAATATGCAGGGGATGGATAAGACAATTCCCGAGCTCTTCGCTATGCTCAAAGCTGCAGAGGTAGAAATCAAGAAAGAGCATCAAGTGTTGATGGTTAACAAGACCACTAGTTTCAAGAAAAAGGCAAGGGAAAGAAGGGGAACTTCAAGAAGAATGGCAAGCAAGTTGTCACTCCCGGGAAGAAGCCCAAGTCTGGACCCAAGCCTAAAACTGAGTGCTTCTACTGCAAAGGGACTAGTCACTGGAAGCGGAACTGCACCAAGTATTTGGCGGATAAGAAGGATGGAAAAGTGAACAAAGGTATATTTGATATACTTGTTATTGATTTGTACCTTACTAATGCTCGTAGTAGCGCCTGTGTATTTGATACTGGTTCTGTTGCTCATATTTGCAACTCAAAACAGGGGCTATGGATTAAACGAAGATTGGCTAAGGACGAGGTACGACGATGCGCGTCAGGAATGGTTCCAAGGTCGATGTGGTCGCCATCGGCACGCTACCTCTACATATACCTTCGGGATTAGTTTTAGACATGAATAATTGTTATTTTGTGCCAGCGTTAAGCATGAACATTATATCTGGATCTTGTTTGATGCGAGACATTTATTCATTTAAATCAGAGAATAATGGTTGTTCTATTTATATGAGTAATATCTTTTATGGTCATGCACCCTTGAAGAGTGGTCTATTTTTGCTGAATCTCGATCGTGGTGATACACATATTCCTAATATTGATGCCAAAAGATGCAAGGTTGATAATGACAATGCAACATATTTGTGGCACTGCCGTTTAGGTCATATTGGTGTAATGCGCATGAAGATA
The DNA here is from genome assembly GCF_018294505.1 of Triticum aestivum. Taxonomy (NCBI): domain Eukaryota; kingdom Viridiplantae; phylum Streptophyta; class Magnoliopsida; order Poales; family Poaceae; genus Triticum; species Triticum aestivum. The sequence goes on along the minus strand of NC_057802.1, from coordinate 450,498,579 downwards.
CTCCATAGAGATGGACTTTTGGAATCACTTGATTATGAATCATTTGATGCTTGCGAACCATGCCTTGTGGGCAAGATGACTAAAACTCCATTCTCCAGAACAATGGAGCGAGCCACTGACTTATTGGAAATAATACATACCGATGTATGTGGTGCAACGAGTGTTGAGGCTCGCGGCGGGTATCGTTATTTTCTGACCTTCACAGATGATTTGAGCAGATATGGGTATATCTACTTAATGAAACACAAGTCTGAAACATTTGAAAAGTTCAAAGAATTTCAGAGTGAAGTGGAGAATCATCGTAACAAGAAAATAAAGTTTCTATGATCTGATCACGGAGGCGAATATTTGAGTTACGAGTTTGGCCTTCATTTAAAACAATGTGGAATAGTTTCACAACTCACGCCACCTGGAACACCACAGCGTAATGGTGTGTCCGAACGTTGTAACCGTACTTTATTAGATATGGTGCGATCTATGATGTCTCTTACCGATTTACCACTATCGTTTTGGGGTTATGCATTAGAGATAGATGCATTCACTTTAAATAGGGCACCATCTAAATCCGTTGAGATGACACCATATGAATTGTGGTTTGGCAAGAAACCTAAGCTATCGTTTCTTAAAGTTTGGGGTTGCGATGCTTATTTGAAAAAGCTTCAGCCTGATAAGCTCGAACCCAAATCGGAGAAGTGCGTCTTCATAGGATACCCAAAAGAGACTGTTGGGTACACCTTCTATCACAGATCCGAAGGCAAGATCTTTGTTGCAAAGAATGGATCCTTTCTAGAGAAGGAGTTTCTCTCGAAAGAAGCGAGTGGGAGGAAAGTAGAACTTGATGAGGTAATTGTACCTTCTCTCGAATTTGAAAGTAGCTCATCACAGAAAACCGTTCCCGTGATGCCTACACTAACTAGAGAGGAAGCTAATGATAATGATCATGAAACTTTGGATCATGTTACTGCTGAGCCTCGTAGGTCAACCAGAGCATGTTCCGCACCAGAGTGGTACGGTAACCCTGTTCTGGAAGTCATGTTACTAGACCACGAGGAACCTACGAACTATGAGGAAGCGATGATGAGCCCAGATTCCACAAAATGGCTTGTGGCTATGAAATTTGAGATGGGATCCATGTATGAGAACAAAGTATGGACTTTGGTTGACTTGCCCGATGGTCGGCAAGCCATAGAGAATAAATGGATCTTCAAGAAGAAGACAAACGCTGATGGTAATGTTACTGTCTACAAAGATCGACTTTTCGCGAAAGGTTTTCGACAAGTTCAAGGAGTTGACTACGATGAGACTTTCTCACCCGTAGCGATGCTTAAGTTTGTCCGAATCATGTTAGCAATTGCCGCATTTTATGATTATGAAATCTGGCAAATGGACGTCAAAACTGCATTCCTTAATGGATTTCTTAAATAAGAGTTGTATATGATGCAACCAGAAGGTTTTGTCGATCCTAAAGGTGCTAACAAAGTGTGCAAGATCCAGCGATCCATTTATGGACTGTTGCAAGCATCTCGGAGTTGGAATATACGCTTTGATGAGGTGATCAAAGCATATGGTTTTTTGCAGACTTTTGGAGAATCCTGTATTTACAAGTGAGTGGGAGCCATGTAGCATTTATAATATTATATGTGGATGACATATTGTTGATAGGAAATGATATAGAATTTTTGTATAGGATAAAAGGATACTTGAATAAAAGTTCTTCAATAAAAGATCTCGGTGAAGCTGCTTATATATTGGGCATCAAGATCAGTAGAGATAGATCAAGACGCTTAATTGGACTTTCACAAAGCACATACCTTGATAAAGTTTTGAAGAAGTTCAAAATGGATCAGTCAAAGAGAGGGTTCTTGCCTGTTTTACAAGGTGTGAAGTTGAGTCAGACTCAATGCCCGACCACTTCAGAAGATAGAGAGAAAATGAAAGTCATTCCCTATGCCTCAGCCATAGGTTCTATCATGTATGCTATGCTCTGTACCAGACCTGATGTGTGCCTTGCTATAAGTCTAGCAGGGAGGTACCAAAGTAATCCAGGAGTGGATCACTAGGTGGCGGTCAAGAACATCCTGAAGTACCTGAAAAGGACTAAGGATATGTTTCTCGTTTATGGAGGTGACAAAGAGCTCGTCGTAAATGATTACGTCGATGCTAGCTTTGACACTGATCCGGATGACTCTAAGTGACAAACCAGATACGTATTTATATTGAATGGTGGAGCTGTCAGTTGGTGCAGTTCCATGCAAAGCGTCGTGGCGGGATCTACGTGTGAAGAGGAGGACATAGCTACTTAGGAAGCAGCGAATGAAGGAGTCTGGATGAAGGAGTTCATATCCGATCTAGGTGTAATACCTAGTGCATTGGGTCCAATGAAAATCTTTTGTGACAATACTGCAGCTATTACCTTGGCGAAGGAATCCAGATTTCACAAAAGAACCAAACACATCAAGAGACGCTTCAACTCCATTCGTGATCAAGTCAAGGAGGGAGACATAGAGATTTGCAAAATACATACATATCTGAATGTGGCAGACCCGTTGACTAAGCCTCTTCCACGAGCAAAACATGATCAGCACCAAGACTCCATGGATGTTAGAATCATTACAATGTAATCTAGATTATTGACTCTAGTGCAAGTGGGAGACTGAAGGAAATATGCCCTAGAGGCAATAATAAAGTTTTTATTTATGTTTTCTTATATCATGATAAATTTTTATTATTCATGCTAGAATTGTATTAACCGGAAACTTGATACATGTGTGGATACATAGACAAAACACAGTGTCCCTAGTAAGCCTCTACTAGACTACCTCGTTAATCAAAGATGGTTAAGTTTCCTAACCATAGACATGTGTTGTCATTTGATGAACGGGGTCACATTATTAGGAGAATGATGTGATGTACAAGACCCATTCATTGGCTTAGCATAATGATCATTAAGTTTTATTGCTATTGCTTTCTTCATGACTTATACATATTCCTTTGACTATGAGATTATGCAACTCCCGGATACCGGAGGAATACCTTGTGTGCTATCAAACGTCACAATGTAACTGGGTGATTATAAAGATGCTCTACAGGTATCTCCGAAGGTTTTTGTTGGGTTGGCATAGATCGGGATTAGGATTTGTCACTCCGAGTATCGAAGAGGTATCTCTGGGCCCTCTCGGTAATGCACATCATAATAAGCCTTGCAAGCAATGTGAATAATGAGTTGGTTACGGGATGATGTATTAAGGAACGAGTAAAGAGACTTGCCGGTAACGAGATTAAACTAGGTATGAAGATACCAACGATCGAATCTCGTGCAAGTAACATACCGATGACAGAGGGAATAATGTATGTTGTCATTACGGTTTGACCGATCAAGATCTTCATATAATATATAGGAACCAATATGAGCATCCGGGTTCCGCTATTGGTTATTGACCAGAGAGGTGTCTCGGTCATGTATACATAGTTCTCTAACCCGTAGGGTCCGCACGCTTAACGTTCGATGACGATTTTGTATTATATGAGTTATGTGATTTGGTGACCGAATGTTGTTCAGAGTCCCGGATGAGATCACTGAAATGACGAGGAGTCTTGAAATGGTCGAGAGGTAAAGATTCATATATAGGACGATAGTATCTGGACACCAGAAGTGTTCCGGGGGTACCGGGTACGTATTGGGTCATCGGAAGGGGTTCTGGGCAACCCCCAGCAAACTATATGGGCCTAATGGACCAAGAGGGACAGACCAGCCCCTAAGGGGCTGGTGCGCCCTCTATAGGCTGAAATAAGGGGGAAAGGAAAGGAGGGAAGGGAGAAGGAAAGGGGAGGATTCAGCCTCCCCCTTTCCTTCCCCTCCCCCTCTCTTTCCTTCCCCCTCAGACACTTATGGAAGGGGGGAGGCCGACTTGTAGGAGGCGCCCAAGTAGGATTACTCCTACTTGGGGCGCCCCTTGCTGCCCCTCTCCCTCTCCCACCTATATATATGTGGGGGGCACCTCTAGAACACACAACATTGATTCCTAGCCGTGTGCGGCGCCCCCCTCCATAGTTTACGCCTCCGGTCATATTGTCGTAGTGCTTAGGCAAAGCCCTGCGCGGATCACTTCACCATCACCGTCACCACGCCGTTGTGCTGATGAAACTCTCCCTCGACACTTTGCTGGATCAAGAGTTCGAGGGACGTCATCGAGCTGAACGTGTGCAGAACTCGGAGGTGCCGTATGTTCGGTGCTTGATCGGTCGGAACGAGAAGAAGTTCGAGTACATCAACCACGTTGTCAAACGCTTCCGCTTTCGGTCTACGAGGGTACGTGGACACACTCTCCCCTCTCATTGCTATGCATCTCCTAGATAGATCTTGCGTGAGTGTAGGAATTTTTTTGAAATTGCATGCTACGTTCCCCAACATACTTTTCATGTAGCCCTCCACGGGGTCCTATTCATCCACCCCCAACCGGCCTGGTCGGGGTCCTATTCATCCAACGGCAATGGCCTCTACTACCACAGGGTCATGTTCATCCAACCCCCATCAGGAACTGTTCATCCAACCCCAACAACGCTCACTGTTCATCAAGAGGCAGTAGGTTCAATCGGCTTCAGTTAGCAGCAGTAGCGAAGGAATCACCTGCTTGGATTCAGTTAACAGCTAGATCGATCGATCGCTCGGGTTCAGTAACGCGTAGCCTGCATTGCAATCGCTCGGGTTCAGTAGGTGAACGCCTCGCTCGGGTTCAGTTAGAGCACAACGCCTCGCACCCATGCATGTACGTGTATGAGAGAAACGCGCAATCCCTCTATGCATCGCTCGGCCCCGACCAGCCACCGTAACCGGGAACTCCCCGATATTTTCCTCGCCCTCGCTTCTACCACGGTTTTTTCCGTCATGGACGGCCCAAAGAATGTCATGCAGCTGCGTCTCCGGCCCGCCCAGGACGAAAAGCCCATTTTCTGTCATGATTTTTTGGCAAAGAAGTAGGAGCCCACCACATCTATGATGATACCGGGTTTTGTCACAATTATCGTCATAGAAGTGTCATAAGCATGACAGAAAAAAAATTCATTCGGCCCAAAATGTCACGGATGTGTCTTTTTTTGTAGTGCTACGAGTTTTTCACATATTGTTCTTGCTAAGTTACTATTGCTACTGTTACACTTGCTACAAAATCATTGCTATCACCGTTACTGTTTCTATTTGTACTACTATCAAAATTATCATACTACTTTGCTACTGATCATATTGCTGCAGATAATTAATCTTCAGGTGTGGTTGAATTGACAACTCAACTGCTAATACTTGCAAATATTATTTGGCTCCCCTTGTGTCGAATCTATAAATTAGGGTTGAATACTCTACCATCGAAAACTGTTGCGATCCCCTATACTTGTGGGTTATCAACCACCATCATCTTTCTCGGAGCAGTTCTAAGTTTGATCGGAGATAAGTTGGTTGACACATATTTACATTTGTGGGTTGCTAAGGTGTTGGGGAAAATATCCAGGGGTATGCATTTTCCCCTGACTCGTGCACGGACAAGCCAAGACTAAGTCTAAGTACAAGAAACCAAGAGATTCGAAGAGCCACCATGTAGCTCAGAGAGACTAAGGCCGAGCCAGAGGAGCAAGGTATCGCCAATAGAAGGGCCTCCTTTGCCGGGCAGGCGAGGCCGGCAAGGGGCGAGGCCACCCCCAGAAACTGACGACCAAGACACCCCGACAGGGCATGCCGGTGGCTCGTGGAGGCAAAACCGCTTCACCAACCACCCCAGCACGACCCACGTCATCGATCAATGCGGTGTCAAGCCGCACGATGATTAAGTGGCAGCCATTTCCTACAGAAGAAACCCACCAATGACACCCGTCCTGCAACATGTCAAGAGAACAGGCGCGAAGCTGGCAAGATAGCCTGACAAGCCTTGCCGGGCAACCAGTGATGTGACACTAAGCAATGCATTTAATGCGCCCTGTCAGCCCGCAGAGTTAGGTATGATAGCACTGTTTGCTATCATATCAATGCATAATGACTACTTTGCCATTGTGGTGACCCCTTGATCTATAAAAAGGAGGCCCATGGCACCCGTAGGAAGGATTGGAAAGTAGGCTAACCCACACCCCATACGCGCGTAGTCGCTACCGCCCTGAGGCAACCCCTGCCGGGCAAATGTACCACGCTCCACCACCTCCATTCCACCATCAATCCCCCAAAGCAGGAGTAGGGTTTTATGCCTCGCGGTGGCCCGAACCTGGGTAAATTGCTTGTGTGCTCCCTGCCGCGCTGCCGTGCGCTCGTCTGCTCTTTGTGTAACGCGACGTCCCCCTGCTGAACTAGCAAGGGGCCTCCCGGTCCCATAGGTGGCCGAGGATATCCAGTGACATCTTTGGCGCGCCAGGTAGGGGGCTCGCTTGCGCGAACCTGAAAGCATGCGCAGCGCGTCATCTTCATCACCATCCTCGTCCTCGACGACGCCATCTGACCTGGTGCCCGCGAGGACGCAGAAGCGAAGTGGAGGACTACCCCCGCGCCATTTCATTGCTGTCCGAGCCTTGACGTGGCGGCGGCTATGGAAAAGATCACCACTGATGGCAATAGACCCGCCCTGGCAACCCGTACAGTGTACCCAGGTTGCGGGCACCGTCCGGAGAAATGGGCACAAGACGTGCGGGCGCGAGCTCCCTCCTTCCCGTCCCTCCCCCTCGTCGGCAGTCGAACAGCTTTAGCCTCGGCATCGTCAATGTCGACGATTACTACGCGACGCTCGGTCCGATATTTCCCCCGCTGTGGGTAACCCTGAGCAAAGCGCTGGTATGAGTCCATCAATTGATGCCCCGACAAGCATACTTCAGCGAGGTTGCCTGTGTTGGCACGACCCATGCAACGGCAGCCGCTACACTGACTCGAGGGGAGGGGAGAAAAAGGGAAGAGGGCCAGAGAGGCCCGACACCATGCCCCGATGCCCGCCAGCCACCAGAAATGCATGTTGATCCTTGCCGGGAATGAAGAAACCACCTGATTGCTTTCTACTCCTCCAGGCGCCGCGGGCGCGTCGAACGCGCGCGGCTCAGTAGAGGAAAAAGAAGCTTAAAATGAAAGCTAAGTTCGCGCTATCACTTCTTGTTGATGCGTTTCAGATTCTTGCAGTTGTTTATCCCTTAACTCTAGTGAGTGTCCGTATCGTGAAAACCCTCATGCAATGGATCCTTGGCTAGTTTCTTTGATCGCACCATCCTCCTGTCCAGAGCCATGCTCACAGGTCGAGAGGCTGCATCGAGAGCTACCTAGGAAAGACCTGCCGAGACGCATCCATGCCAAGATGACTGTTAAGGGCCGGACCCTTACGACAATCGCGGCAATATGATATCGGCAGGCATCCAGAGCATACACAGGAATTAATCATACGGACACAAGCATATAGGGTTCAAAGGGATAAACATGCATTTAAAGATTCAGCCAGAAGCTCCAGTTTCGCACAAACACTAGAGATAAAATGACTAAACACAAAATATATATCATGTTTCATTATAGGGCCCCGTGGAGGCAACAGTGGCCCGATACTTGGTCCTGTGGCCGGGTAGAACATCTTAAATGCGAAGAACCCTATCGGCGCGGGGAGCGGCCTTCTCCTCAGCGGCCGCGACGTCGGCACCCGCTGGCGGCTTCTTGAAGCCATCATCAAGGTCGAGCTCTGGGTGGCGGCAGGCGATATTGCTCGGGACCATGAAGAGGGCGTTGCGAGCGAGCTCGCTTTCGGGACTTGGTCGCGAAGCGCTCGACCCTCCCCTCTTCATGCACCTTCAGATTGTCGATCAACTCATTGAAGAAGAGCCCCAGCTTGACACTCGGGACCTCCTGCTCGCTGGCTGAGTAGACTGGGCCGTCCATGCCCATCGCCGCAGCTTGGGCGCCACGGCGTTCTGCAATGTCAATCAGGCTCTTGATCCAAAGGTTGCTCATAACGACCCGATTCTTCAGCCTGTCCTCTGCATCTTGCCGGAGATGCTTGGCGCTTTCCAAATCCTTAGATAGCAACTGCTGCCGGGATTCAAGGGACTCCGCCGACTGCTCCAGCAAGCCGATCCTCACTCTCATGTCTGTGATGTTGCCATTAGCTGTCTCGAGGCTCTGAGTCTTGGAAGAGAGCTATGACTGCACATCAGCCAAGTGGAGCTCTGCCTGCCGTGCTTCCTCTTTGAGTGCCTCCACCTTCTTGGCGCTCTCGGCAAGGTCTTCGTTCAGTTTGGCCACCTACCGGTCGAGCTCAGCCTTGGTGGAAGATGCGGCGTCCAAATCTTCAACAAGCTTCTTCAGCTGGGCAGCATGGTTAGTGGCAAGGGTGTCCAGAGCGACCTCATGCTTGTCCTCTAGTTCCTTGGTGCGTTGCTGTACCAGGGCCTCCAAACTTTCATCTTTGGCGCTGAGGGTAGCTTCAAGATTCTCCTCCCGAAGGGAGATCTCTTGCTCCCTGGCGTCCAAAGATGCCTTGTGATCCGCCAGGCACCCCTCCCGAGCCATGACGTCCTCCCTCATCATCTGGATGGTCTCTTGCTGCCTCATGAGCGCCTTGAACTGCTTGTCGTGCCATTCACGCAGCTCCAGGCACTTGCCCTTCAGCTTCTGATCCACCTTGCTAGTGGATTCGCGCCGTTCCTTAAGCTCCTGCCACTTTTGGTGTCGGGCCTGCATTTCCTTCACGCCCGCCGCCATGGACTCTATGAAGGACAAATCAATTGTGATGGCGGCTGAGTCGTCGGCCTCCCCGCCTCCCAGATACAGCGGTGCCAGAAGGCGCTGAAGCTCTTCGTCAAGCTTTGCGTCCGCCAAGGATGGGCCGGGGGCTCCGATATCAGGCAATGACAGCACCATTGATAGTTCACTCAAGGGGGTGGCGGAATCTCGGCAACGGTCCCGGTGGTGGGAAGCGGGCCCATACTCTGTAGTGGGATCTTCATCTCGACGGCCACTCCCCCTAATGGGGCGTCCTCCGAGGAATGCTCCGTTACCGCCAAGGAGCCTTGAACATCCCCAATGGCAAGATCCCGACCCTCCGCGGTTGCGAGCTTCGCGGCTTCGTCCGCGGCAGACCTCCCTATGTCAGCCACCACCTCCAGCAAATCTGGTTCTTCAGTTTGGGGGGCTGCATGTGGAAGGGCCAAAAAACGATGAAGAAACAAAAATCTCGAGCGAATGGAGAAACCAGTGGAAGCAACCAGAGTATAAAAGAAAAGAAGGATTAAGCCAGATACCTGGGGAAATCTTCCGGGCAGGGGTCTTTGTTTCCCTGGCAACAGTTGTTGCCTGGTCACGAGCTTTGTCCTCTGACAGGGTAGACTCGGGAGCCTTCCGCACTGTCTCAGCCGCAAAATGTTCCACGACGGCTTCCTCGGCTTGAGCGGCAGAGGAAGCATGCCCTTCAGGGAGGGGCTCGCCCAGCGTCGTCTCACCTCCTCCTCCGTGTGTGTGGGGGGGGGGGGCAGAAAGGCTGTCTCCGTTGTCTCCGGTGGGCGGGGCCATGTCTCCACTCCCAGGCCGGGGGCTCGGCATGGGGTCTTCCGCGTCCTTCCCTGCCGAAGCCGAGCCCTGTATGCCCTCCAGCGACCCGAGGCGCCGGAGCCCCTTCCGGGAACGGTGGATGAGTGTCTCCGTGTCCTCCTCCACTTCCCTGCCAGCAGCGACAGAAACAAAAGGTTAGTCAGCAAAAGCATTCAAAACTGCCTAACAAGATATCTACCACAAAGAGAGATCCTCCTTACTCTTCCGCGATGAGCATGGAGTTCAAGTTGAATTCCGTGGGAGGGAGAGACTCCCGTCCTCTCTTTAGAGACGGAAGGACGAAACTCCCCGGCAGTTTCGGTGCCTGCCATGATGCCGGGGGCTCCGAGGAAGATGAGCCTTGCGAGGAGCTCGAGCCGAAGCGGGGCTGGACTCCGCCTCCATAGACGCCAACCGTTTGGTAGAAGGAGCCTTGGCTTGAGCAAGGCGAGGGGATTGGCGACACGCCACCTCAGCCTTAGTAGACTTGGTGGAGACCTTCTTCACCCTTTTGGTGGCTAACGCTAGGTTGGAGGTCGCTGCTCCTCGGGCCGCGGCACGCCTGCGGGTGCGCTGGTCAGGGTCCAGTGCTGGGGTTTGCGGTCCAGCCAGAAGCCACTCATCTTCAGGGGCCGCTGCTGTGCCCTCCTCCCTCTCCTCCTCCTCTCCCTCATGTAGCTCCGTTGCTGCCGTGGCTAGGGCATCTAGCCCGGCAAAGTTATCCTCGGCAAGCTCTACCCCAGCAGCATCTTTCATGGCTTGCGCCTTGCTGCCACCCTGGGAAGAGCTCCTGTTCCTAGCCTTCCCTTTGCCTTTCCCGGCCTTTGCGGCCTTCTCCATTTTCGAGCGGCGGGCAGCCTTGTCCTCCGCAAATCTCTTCAGAATATACGCCACCTCCGTAGTAGAGGTGCGTTTATACATTCCGTCTTCGGTCCTGGTTGCCTTCTCCACCAAAGAACTCAACCACTGGAGCTCTTCGTCGAAGAAGGGAGCTGCCAAGTGCTCGATACTCCCTCAGCGTTGCAGTCCGGCATCCACTTCAGTATCTCCCGGGCAGAGTTGATGTTTAGGGGAATGACGGTTGCCGGGAGTTTGAATAACTCGAGGCGGCCAAACAGTTGGTCGCACAACCAACTGTGGCCATAAACTGACAAGTTATTGGCCAGCCCCGGCAGCAGCCTCATCCTATCTGCCGCGTCTCCATACAGCCACGCGGGCCTATCCCTTCCATGCTGCGGTGAGATGCGATGGAGGAGGAAATCTACCCCCACAGGCTCAATGGTTCACCCGGCAGCCACCAGACGGGTGATCCTATTGATTGCCGGGCGCAGCTTGTCCTCGGTGAGCCCTCTCAAGCTCCAATCCTTGCCGCGCTCGACGCACTCCTGCCGTGCTTCACAGAACTCAGGGGCTTCCTTGTCCTAGATCCAGCACCAATTCCCTCTCCACTCATCCCACCTCTCGCGTTGGTACCCCAGGAGATAATCCTAATTGATCCTCTTCGACCGTGGCATCCAACTGATGATTCCGGAACGGTTGACTTTGCTCTCGATCCTCAGAACGAAGTAGTGCCGGAAAATATCCACATTGGGCATCACTCCGATGAAATTCTCGCACAAATGCGCGAAGATGGCCATAGTCGCCATTGCATTGGGCGTGAAATCAAGGAGATGGGACCCATAGAAGTTCATAATCACCTCGAAGAACCCGGAGAAGTGGGGACAGAGGCCGCAGATGAAGTAAGCGGCAAAGAACTAATAAGAATCGGGGGATCCACCTCGCCCGCCTCGTAAACTATGGGCGCCCCATGCCCTTTCTCAACGGGCCGCCCCCATAGATATCCGTACTTCACCTGAAGAACGGGGCCGCTCAAGGTCGACGGAACTAAGACGACGTCTTCGCTCCAATTCTTGTTCAGCTCCGCCGACCTCTTGCTCCCCTCGGCGGCGGCCTCCTTCGCTGCGGTCATCGACTTTCTCTTCTCCGCGGGTTTCTTCCCCATTCCTGCGGCAACGCGGGGAGGGGAGGGATTCGTTGGGGAGAGTGGCGGTGGAGGGAGGAGCGAGATGAGGAACGGTCGCTCGGCTTGCGGAGGAAGAAGATGGGGGAGCAGGGCAAAAGAAAGGTGAATCGTGCCGCTCTGTTTTTCCCACTCTTAAGGGGGAGAAGGGGGCAGAGGCACGATGCTTCAGAAAGTTACCGTTTTACCATAACTGCAACTAGTGCCACGACCCCACGACGCGCAGTAATTGCGCAAAGTGGACGTTGGATTGACTTGTCATCGTGGCAAACCGTCACACGTAGCCCTCTCCTGCCACGTGTCCGCGCACTGTCTGGGGCCTAATAAACGTGCCACGCGACACGTGTGGCTCAGGCCCGGGGGCTTATGTCGGGGAAATATACAGGGGTATGCATTTTCCCCTGATTCATGCACGGACAAGCCAAGACTAAGTCAGAGTACAAGAAACCAAGAGATTCGAAGAGCCAGCATGCAGCTCAAAGAGACTAAGGCTGAGCCAGAGGAGCAAGGTATCGCCAAGAGAAGCGCCTCCTTTGCCGGGCAGGCGAGCCCGTCAAGGGGCGAGGCCACCCCCGGAACTTGATGACCAAGACACCCCGGCAGGGCCTACCGGGGGCTTGCGGAGGAAAAACCGCTTCACCTACCACCCCAGCACAACCCACGTCGTCGATCAATGCGGTGTCAAGCCGCAAGATGATTAAGTGGCAGTCATTCACCACATGGCAACCATTTCCTACATAAGAAACCCACCGATGACACCCGTCCTGCGATGTGTCAAGAGAATAGGCGTGGAGCTGGCAAGATAGCCTGGCAAGCCTTGCCGGGAAACCAGTGATATGACACTAAGCGGTGCATTTAATGCGCCCTATCAGCCCGCAGAGTTAGGTATGATAGCACTGTTTGCTATCATATCCATGCATAATGACTACTTTGCCATTGTGGTGACCCCTTGATCTATAAAAGGAGGCCCATGCCACCCATAGGAAGGGTTGGAAAGTTGGCTAACCCACACCCCCATACGTGCGTAGTCGCTACCGCCATGAGGCAACCCCTGCCGGGCAAGTGTACCACGCTCCACTGATACGTCCATTTTGCATCATGCTTTTATATCGATATTTATTGCATATGGGCTGTTATTACACGTTATGTCATAATACTTATGCCTATTCTCTCTTATTTTACAAGGTTTACATGAAGAGGGAGAATGCCGGCAGCTGGAATTCTGGGCTGGAAAAGGAGCAAATATTAGAGACCTATTCTGCACAACTCCAAAAGTCCTGAAACTTCACAGAAGTCATTTTTGGAAATAATAAAAAATACTGAGCGAAGAAAATACCAGAGGGGCCCACACCCTGGCCACGAGGGTGGGGGGCGCGCCCTACCCCCCTGGGCGCGCCCCCTACCTCGTGGGCCCCCTGGTAGCCCTCCGATGCCCATCTTCTGATATATGAAGTCTTTCGTCCGAGAAAAAATCATAAGCAAGCTAAGGACTTCTCAAAAATTTCTAGGCCTCTGACTAATCTATTACAAAAAGATATACCATTTGTCTTTGATGATGATTGTGTAGAAGCATTTGAAATACTTAAGAAAGCATTAATCTCTACACCTATTGTTCAGCCACCTGATTGGAATTTACCCTTTGAAATTATGTGTGATGCTAGCGATTATGCTGTAGGTGCTGTTCTAGGACAAAGAGTTGATAAGAAATTAAATGTTATTCAATATGCGAGTAAAACTCTAGACAGTGCCCAGAGAAATTATGCTACTACTGAAAAGGAATTCTTAGTAGTTGTATTTGCTTGTGATAAGTTCAGACTTTATATTATTGATTCTAAAGTAACTATTCACACTAATCATGCTGCTATTAAATATCTTATGGAAAAGAAAGATGCTAAACCTAGACTTATTAGATGGGTTCTCTTGCTACAAGAATTTTATTTGCATATTACTGATAGAAAGGGAGCTGAGAACCCCATTGCAGACAACTTGTCTAGGTTAGAGAATGTTCTTGATGACCCACTACCTATTGATGATAGCTTTCCTGATGAACAATTAGCTGTCATAAATGCTTCTTGTACTGCACCATGGTATGCTGATTATGCTAATTACATTGTTGCTAAATTTATACCACCTAGTTTCACATACCAGCAAAAGAATAAGTTTTTCTATGATTTGAGGCATTACTTCTGGGATGACCCACACCTTTATAAAGAAGGAGTAGATGGTGTTATTAGACGTTGTATACCTGAGCATGAACAGGAACAGATCCTACGCAAGTGTCACTCCGAGGCTTATGGAGGACACCACGCTGGAGATAGAACTGCGCATAAGGTATTGCAATCTGGTTTTTATTGGCCTACTCTCTTCAAGGATGCCCGTAAGTTTGTCTTGTCTTGTGATGAATGCCAAAGAATTGGTAATATTAGTAGACGTCAGGAAATGCCTATGAATTATTCACTTGTTATTGAACCATTTGATGTTTGGGGCTTTGATTATATGGGACCTTTTCCTTCCTCTAATGGGTATACGCATATTTTAGTTGCTGTTGATTACGTTACTAAGTGGGTAGAAGCTATTCCAACTAGTAGTGCTGATCATAACACCTCTATTAAGATGCTTAAAGAAGTCATTTTTCTGAGGTTTGGAGTCCCTAGATATTTAATGACTCATGGTGGTTCACATTTTATTCATGGTGCTTTTCGTAAAATGCTTGCTAAGTATGATGTTAATCATAGAATTGCATCTCCGTATCACCCGTAGTCTAGTGGTCAAGTAGAATTGAGGAATAGAGAGCTCAAATTAATTTTGCAAAAGACTGTTAATAGATCTAGAAAGAATTGGTCCAAGAAACTTGATGATGCATTATGGGCCTATACAACTGCATATAAAAGTCCTATGGGTATGTCTCCATATAAATGGTTTATGGAAAAGCATGTCACTTACCTCTCGAACTAGAACATAAGGCATATTGGGCTATTAAAGAGCTCAATTATGATTTCAAACTTGTCGGTGAGAAGCGGTTATTTGACATAAGCTTACTTGATGAATGGAGAACCCAGGCTTATGAGAATGCCAAACTGTTTAAAGAAAAAGTTAAAAGATGGCATGACAAAAGGATACAAAAGCGTGTGTTGCTATACAACTCTCGTTTAAGATTTTTTGCAGGAAAACTTCTCTCTAAATGGGAAGGTCCTTACGTTATCGAGGAGGTCTATCGTTCCGTGCCATAAAAATCAACAACTTCGAAAGCACAAATCCGAAGGTGGTGAATGGTCAAAGAATCAAACATTATATCTCAGGGAATCCTATAAATGTTAAAACTAATATTATTGAAACCGTAACCCCGGAGGAATACATAAGAGACACTTTCCAGAACGTTTCAGACTCCGAAAAGGAATAGGTATGTGGTACGGTAAGTAAACCGACTCCAAAACAGTTCTAATGGCATTTTTCTCCGTTTTGGAATATTTAGAAAAATAGGAAAATAAGAAGCAGTCCGGGAAGGACACGAGGCTTCCACGAGGGTGGGAGGTACGCCCTGCCCCCTGGGTGCGCCCCCTACCTCCTGGGCACCTCGTGCGCTCTCTGGACTCCGTTTTCTTGCATGATACTTCTTTCGGTCGGTAAAAATTCATTATATAATGTCCCGAAGGTTTTGACCACCGTATCACGCAAATATCCTCTGTTTTTGTTTCGAGCTGTTTCTGTAGAAGATTTGGAGCAAGATGTCATCTCAGGATTCCGACGGAGAGAGCTATGTCTCACACCTCATTGCTGACCCAAAGACCTATGGGGATCTATCTCCTTGTGGTCGAACTACGGATGAGGAGGAGGATGCTCATTTGATGAGGATCAATGATTCAAGTTCGGAGGAGGAGGATGTCCCTCTACCTCAACCTGGGGATATGCACGTGAAGTTCAAGAAATCTAGTCTCCCTAAGAGGGCTAAACTATCTAACAACCGATCTATTCCTTCTCGTTTTCGGCAGAAAAGCAAAGGAGATTTCTGTGACAAGATCTTGAAGCTGGAATCGGAGGTCGATGATTTAAAGGAGGAAATTTCTCTTCTCAACTACAGTATGAAGAAGCTAAAGGCACAACTGTCATCATCAACAACTCCACCATCTTCTCCACCAGCAAAGGAGATATAATCACATGGGTATGGGCACTCCCCTTGGCAACCGCCAAGCTTGGGGGCGGTGCCCCGGTATTGTATCACCATCACACTCCTATCTTCACCATTTTTCTTAGTTCGATCCTTTTAGTAATATCTTGATCTAGTAGAATAAAGTTTTAGTATGATCTAGTTTTGAGTTTTGCTTTATGATCCCTCTATGTAACCGAGTCCGTGAGCTATATATAATAAAGATTAGTGTTGAGGCAAGGGCTTGATTTTCTTGCTATGTTCTTGAGGGAATAAAAGAAAGAAAGAATAAGAAAGAAATAAAAAGTAACAAAGAGATCATATTGATCTTATGGAGAGTAATGACTTCACATATAAAGAGTATGATGATTAAAAATTGTTGAGAGTTGACAAACATAGTTTTGGTCATCGTTGCAATTAATAGGAAGTAATGAAGAAAGAGAGGTTTCACATATAAATATAATATCTTGGACATCTTTTATGATTGTGAGCACTCATTAAATATGACATGCTAAAGAGTTGATGTTGGACAAGGAAGACAACATAATGGGTTATGTTTTCTTATATCTGAAATAAAGTATATTGTCATGGATCGTCCAACATGTTGAGCTTGCCTTTCCTTCTCATGCTAGCCAGATTCTTTGCACCAAGTAGAGATACTACTTGTGCTTCCAAATACCCTTAAACCCAGGTTTTCCATGAGAGTCCACCATATCTACCTATGGATTGAGTAAGATCCTTCAAGTAAGTTGTCATCGGTGCATGCAATAAAAATTGCTCTCTAAATATGTATGACTTATTAGTGTGGAGAAAATAAGCTTTATACGATCTTGTGATGTGGAAGAAATAAAAGCATAAGAAAAACCCTAGTTTATGCGTTGCTTCGTAAGGGGCTGATTTGGATCCATATGTTTCATGCTATGGTTAGGTTTACCTTAATACTTCTTTTGTAGTTGCGGATGCTTGCAATAGGAGTTAATCATAAGTGGGATGCTTGTCCAAGTAAGGACAGAACCCAAGCACCGGTCCACCCACATATCAAATTATCAAAGTACCGAACGCGAATCATATGAACGTGATGAAAACTAGCTTGACGATAATTCCCATGTGTCCTTAGGAGCGCTTTTCTCTATATAAGAGTTTGTCTAGGCTTGTCCTTTGCTACAAAAAGGATTGGGCCACCTTGCTGCACTTTATTTACACTTGTTACTCGTTACAAATTACCTTATCACAAAACTATCTGTTACCGATAATTTCAGTGCTTGCAGAGAATACCTTGCTGAAAACCGCTTATCATCCACCACCTCTATTCTACCATTAATCCACCAAAGCAGGAGTAGGGTTTTACGCCTCGCGGTGTCCCGAACCTGGGTAAATTGCTTGTGTGCTCCCTGCCGCGTTGCCGTGTGCTGGTCTGCTCTTTGTGCAACATGACGTCCCCCTGGCGAACCAGCAAGGGGCCTCCCGGTCCCATAGGTGGCTGCGGATATCCCGCGACATAAGGACTTGTGGGAGGCGCTCGAATCTAAATTTGGGGCCACCGATGCTGGGAGCAAGATGTATATTATCGAGCAGTTCCACGATTACAAAATGGTCGAGAACTGTTCTGTATTGGAACAAGCTCATGAGATAATATGCATCACTAAGGATCTTGAGCTTCTTAAGTGTGATTTATAAGGGAAATTGGTCCCGGATGTATAATCGCTAAGCTCCCTAATTCATGGAGAAACTTTGCTACCACTCTGAAACATCAGAGGCGTGAATTGTTAGTAGTGGATGCCATCGCTAAGAAGTTTGAGCTTCTTAAGTGCGATTTTGCAAATTTGTCGTGGGATGTATAATCGCTAGGCTTCCTAATTTGTGGAGAAACTTTGCTACCACCCTAAAACATCAGAGGCGTGAATTCTCAGTAGATGATATCATCAACCATCTGATTGTTGAGTAGAATTCGAGGGCAAAGGACTCGCACGAAAAAGGGGTCGAAGGAACTTCTGTCACTAATATGGTGCATCAGAGGAACTTCAATTCCCACAAGCCCGAGGGAAAGAATTCTTTCCAAGAGAATACCGACTTCAAGAAGAAGGGTAAGAAGACCTTCTAGAAGAACAAAAAGGGAGATGGCTGCTTCAACTGTGGTTTAGAGGAACATTGGGCTAGCAAGTGCCCGAACAAGTACAAGAAGCCAGGGCAGGACTCAAAGTCTACCAATATGATTGTGAGAAGCAATGAGAGTGGTGCATCTAGGCACGGTAATTTATTTACTGTATTTTCAGTTTGTCAGTCCACAAATTGGTGGGTGGACACAGGTCAAGTATTCTTGTGTGTGCTGACATTTCATTGTTTTCTTCTTACCAAGCCATAGGTCACGGGTACATATTGATTTGGAATGGCCCGAGTGCTTCTGTTCTTGGTGTTGACATGGTCGCTCTGAAGTTTACTTCAAGAAGGATCATGCAGCTGAAGAAAGTGCAAGATGTCCTTGCCATCAAGAAGAACCTCGTTGGTGGCTCCCTTCTGTATAGAGAAGGGTTTAAATTGGTCTTTGAGTCTAATAAAGTAGTTGTTACAAAATATGGACTACTTGTTGGAAAAGGTTATGAATGCGGAGGAATGTTCTACCTTTCCCTCGCAAAGTTTTGTAATAAATCATGAACAATATTCCTTCGAGTGTTAATGAATCTGAAGTTTGGCATTCACGTGTTTGTCACATTAGTTTCGGTGTTATACATGACGTGGCTAGCAAAATTGAATTTCATCACTTTAGCCAAAGGTTCTAAGTGCCATTCGTGTGTGCAACCTAAGCAACCTTGCACGCCTCAGAAGGCTGCTGAGGACAGACACTTGGCACCGCTAGAACTCATACATTCTGATCATTGTGAGATGAATGGTGTGTTGAATAAAGGTGGAAAGAAATACTTCAGGACTTTGATAGATGATTCTACTAGATATTGCTATGCGTATCTGTTAAACAC
Source organism: Triticum aestivum (assembly GCF_018294505.1). Lineage (NCBI taxonomy): Eukaryota > Viridiplantae > Streptophyta > Magnoliopsida > Poales > Poaceae > Triticum > Triticum aestivum. The sequence goes on along the minus strand of NC_057802.1, from coordinate 450,479,917 downwards.
TAAAGATGAGGCTCTACACTACTTTAAATCTAAGAAGGAGAAGTTGAGAATCAACTTGAAAAGAATTTTAAACGAGTCCGGTCAGATCATGGTGGAGAGTGTTGGGGATCGTTGCAGAATTTTAAAATTTTCTATGCATCACCAAGATCCATCTATGGAGTTTACTAGCAACGAGGGGAAACGAGTGCATCTACATACCCTTGTAGATCGCGAGCGGAAGCGTTCAAGTGAACGGGGTTGATGGAGTCGTACTCGTCGTGATCCAAATCACCGATGACCGAGCGCCGAACGGACGGCACCTCCGCGTTCAACACACGTACGGAGCAGTGACGTCTCCTCCTTCTTGATCCAGCAAGGGGGAAGGAGAGGTTGATGGAGATCCAGCAGCACGACGGCGTGGTGGTGGAAGTAGCGGGGATCCCGGCTGGGCTTCGCCAAGCGCAAGCGGGAGAGAGAGGTGTCACGGGAGGGAGAGGGAGGCGCCAGGGGCTAGGGTACAGCAGCCCTCCCTCCCCCCTTTACATAGGCCCCCTGGGGGGGGCGCCGGCCCTGGGATCCCATCTATGGGGGGGGGCGGCCAAGGGGGGGGGAACTCCCCCCCCCCAAGTCAAGTGGGGCGCCCCCCACCCCCAGGGTTTCCAACCCTAGGCGCAGGGGGAGGCCCATGGGGGGCGCCCCAGCCCACTAGGGGCTGGTTCCCCTCCCACTTCAGCCCATGGGGCCCTCCGGGACAGGTGGCCCCACCCGGTGGACCCCCGGGACCCTTCTGGTGGTCCCGGTACAATACCGATAACCCCCGAAACTTTCCCGGTGGCCGAAACTGGACTTCCTATATATAATTATTCACCTCCGGACCATTCCGGAACTCCTCGTGACGTCCGGGATCTCACCGGGACTCCGAACAACTTTCGGGTTTCCGCATACTAATATCTCTACAACCCTAGCGTCACCGAACCTTAAGTGTGTAGACCCTACGGGTTCGGGAGACATGCAGACATGACCGAGACGCCTCTCCGGTCAATAACCAACAGCGGGATCTGGATACCCATGTTGGCTCCCACATGTTCCACGATGATCTCATCGGATGAACCACGATGTCGAGGATTCAATCAATCCCGTATACAATTCCCTTTGTCAATCGGTACGTTACTTGCCCGAGATTCGATCGTCGGTATCCCAATACCTTGTTCAATCTCGTTACCGGCAAGTCACTTTACTCGTACCGTAATGCATGATCCCGTGACTAACTCCTTAGTCACATTGAGCTCATTATGATGATGCATTACCGAGTGGGCCCAGAGATACCTCTCCGTCATACGGAGTGACAAATCCCAGTCTCGATCCGTGCCAACCCAACAGACACTTTCGGAGATACCCGTAGTGCACCTTTATAGTCACCCAGTTACGTTGTGACGTTTGGCACACCCAAAGCACTCCTACGGCATCCGGGAGTTGCACGATCTCATGGTCTAAGGAAATGATACTTGACATTGAAAAGCTCTAGCAAACGAACTACACGATCTTTGTGCTATGCTTAGGATTGGGTCTTGTCCATCACATCATTCTCCTAATGATGTGATCCCGTTATCAATGACATCCAATGTCCATAGTCAGGAAACCATGACTATCTGTTGATCAACGAGCTAGTCAACTAGAGGCTTACTAGGGACACGTTGTGGTCTATGTATTCACACATGTATTACGATTTCCGGATAACACAATTATAGCATGAACAATAGACAATTATCATGAACAAGGAAATATAATAATAACCATTTATTATTGCCTCTAGGGCATATTTCCAACAGTCTCCCACTTGCACTAGAGTCAATAATCTAGTTACATTGTGATGAATCGAACACCCATAGAGTTCTGGTGTTGATCATGTTTTGCTCTAGGGAGAGGTTTAGTCAAAGGATCTGCTACATTCAGGTCCGTATGTACTTTACAAATATCTATGTCTCCATTTTGAACACTTTCACGAATGGAGTTGAAGCGACGCTTGATATGCCTGGTCTTCCTGTGAAACCTGGGCTCCTTGGCAAGGGCAATAGCTCCAGTGTTGTCACAGAAGAGAGTCATCGGGCCCGACGCATTGGGAATCACCCCTATGTCGGTAATGAACTCCTTCATTCAGATTGCTTCTTGCACTGCCTCTGAGGCTGCCATGTACTCCGCTTCACATGTAGATCCCGCTACGACGCTTTGCTTGCAACTGCACCAGCTTACTGCCCCTCCATTCAAATATACACGTATCCGGTTTGTGACTTCGAGTCATCCAGATCTGTGTCGAAGCTAGCGTAGACGTAACCCTTTACGACGAGCTCTTCGTCACCTCCATAAACGAGAAACATATCCTTAGTCCTCTTCAGGTACTTCAGGATATTCTTGACCGCTGTCCAGTGTTCCATGCCGGGATTACTTTGGTACCTTCCTACCAAACTTACGGCAAGGTTTACATCAGGTCTGGTACACAGCATGGCATACATAATAGACCCTATGGCCGAGGCATAGGGGATGACACTCATCTTTTCTCTATCTTCTGCCGTGGTCGGGCATTGAGCCGTGCTCAATTGCACACCTTGCAATACAGGCAAGAACCCCTTCTTGGACTGATCCATATTGAACTTCTTCAATATCTTGTCAAGGTACGTACTCTGTGAAAGACCAATGAGGCGTCTTGATCTATCTCTATAGATCTTGATGCCTAATATATAAGCAGCTTCTCCAAGGTCCTTCATTGAAAAACACTTATTCAAGTAGGCCTTTATACTTTCCAAGAATTCTATATCATTTCCCATCAATAGTATGTCATCCACATATAATAAGAGAAATGCTACAGAGCTCCCACTCACTTTCTTGTAAACACAGGCTTCTCCATAAGTCTGTGTAAACCCAAACGCTTTGATCATCTCATCAAAACGAATGTTCCAACTCCGAGATGCTTGCACCAGCCCATAGATGGAGCGCTGGAGCTTGCATACCTTGTTAGCATTCTTAGGATCGACAAAACCTTCCGGCTGCATCATATACAATTCTTCCTTAAGAAAGCCGTTAAGGAATGCCGTTTTGACGTCCATTTGCCATATCTCATAATCATAGAATGCGGCAATTGCTAACATGATTCGGACGGACTTCAGCTTCGCTACGGGTGAGAAAGTCTCATCGTAGTCAACCCCTTGAACTTGTCGATAACCCTTAGCGACAAGTCGAGCCTTATAGATGGTCACATTACCATCCGCGTCTGTCTTCTTCTTAAAGATCCATTTATTTTCTATGGCTCGCCGATCATCGGGCAAGTCAGTCAAAGTCCATACTTCGTTTTCATACATGGATCCTATCTCGGATTTCATGGCTTCTAGCCATTTGTCGGAATCCGGGCCCGCCATCGCTTCTTCATAGTTTGAAGGTTCACCGTTGTCTAACAACATGATTTCCAGGACAGGGTTGCCGTACCACTCTGGTGCGGAACGTGTCCTTGTGGACCTACGAAGTTCAGCAGTAACTTGATCCGAAGCTTCATGATCATCATCATTAACTTCCTCCCCAGTCGGTGTAGGCACCACAGGAACATCTTCCCGCGCTGCGCTACTTTCCGGTTCGGAAGGGGTGACTATCACCTCATCAAGTTCCACTTTCCTCCCACTTAATTCTTTCGAGAGAAACTCTTTCTCCAGAAAGGACCCGTTCTTGGCAACAAAGATCTTGCCTTCGGATCTGAGGTAGAAGGTATACCCAATGGTTTCCTTAGGGTATCCTATGAAGACGCATTTTTCCGACTTGGGTTCGAGCTTTTCAGGTTGAAGTTTCTTGACATAAGCATCGCATCCCCAAACTTTTAGAAACGACAGCTTAGGTTTCTTCCCAAACCATAATTCATACGGTGTCGTCTCAACGGATTTCGACGGAGCCCTATTTAAAGTGAATGCGGCAGTCTCTAAAGCATAGCCCCAAAATGAGAGCGGTAGATCGGTAAGAGACATCATAGATCGCACCATATCCAATAGAGTGCGATTACGACGTTCGGACACACCATTTCGCTGAGGTGTTCCAGGCGGCGTGAGTTGTGAAACGATTCCACATTTCCTTAAGTGTGTGCCAAATTCGTGACTTAAATATTCCCCTCCACGATCTGATCGCAGGAACTTTATTTTCCTGTCACGTTGATTCTCAACCTCACTCTGAAATTCCTTGAACTTTTCAAAGGTTTCAGACTTGTGTTTCATTAGGTAGACATACCCATATCTACTTAAGTCATCAGTGAGAGTGAGAACATAACGATAGCCACCGCGAGCCTCAACACTCATTGGACCGCACACATCGGTATGTATGATTTCCAATAAGTTGGTTGCTCGCTCCATTGTTCCGGAGAACGGAGTCTTGGTCATCTTACCCATGAGGCATGGTTTGCACGTGTCAAATGATTCGTAATCAAGAGACTCCAAAAGTCCATCTGCATGGAGCTTCTTCATGCGTTTGACACCAATGTGACCAAGGCGGCAGTGCCACAAGTATGTGGGACTATCGTTATCAACTTTACATCTTTTGGTATTCACACTATGAATATGTGTAACATCACGTTCGAGATTCATCAAGAATAAACCATTGACCAGCGGGGCATGACCATAAAACATATCTCTCATATAAATAGAACAACCATTATTCTCGGATTTAAATGAGTAGCCATCTCGAATTAAACGAGATCCAGATACAATGTTCATGCTCAAAGCTGGCACTAAATAACAATTATTGAGGTTTAAAACTAATCCCGTAGGTAAATGCAGAGGTAGCGTGCCGACGGCGATCACATCGACCTTGGAACCATTCCCGACGCGCATCGTCACCTCGTCCTTCGCCAGTCTCCGCTTATTCCGCAGCTCCTGTTTTGAGTTACAAATATGAGCAACCGCACCGGTATCAAATACCCAGGAGCTACTACGAGTACTGGTAAGGTACACATCAATTACATGTATATCACATATACCTTTGGTGTTGCCGGCCTTCTTGTCCGCTAAGTATTTGGGGCAGTTCCGCTTCCAGTGACCACTTCCCTTGCAATAAAAGCACTCAGTCTCAGGCTTGGGTCCATTCTTTGACTTCTTCCCGGCAACTGGCTTACCGGGCGCGGCAACTCCCTTGCCGTCCTTCTTGAAGTTCTTCTTACCCTTGCCTTTCTTGAACTTAGTGGTTTTATTCACCATCAACACTTGATGTTCCTTTTTGATCTCCACCTCCGCTGATTTCAGCATTGAATATACCTCAGGAATGGTCTTTTCCATCCCCTGCATATTGAAGTTCATCACAAAGCTCTTGTAGCTTGGTGGAAGCGACTGAAGGATTCTGTCAATGACCGCGTCATCCGGGAGATTAACTCCCAGCTGAGACAAGCGGTTGTGTAACCCAGACATTCTGAGTATGTGCTCACTGACAGAACTATTTTCCTCCATTTTACAACTGAAGAACTTGTCGGAGACTTCATATCTCTCGACCCGGGCATGAGCTTGGAAAACCATTTTCAGCTCTTCGAACATCTCATATGCTCCATGTTTCTCAAAACGCTTTTGGAGCCCCGGTTCTAAGCTGTAAAGCATGCCGCACTGAACGAGGGAGTAATCATCAGCACGTGATTGCCAAGCGTTCATAACGTCTTGGTTCTCTGGGATGGGTGCTTCACCTAGCGGTGCTTCTAGGACATAATCTTTCTTGGCAGCTATGAGGATGATCCTCAGGTTCCGGACCCAGTCCGTATAGTTGCTGCCATCATCTTTCAGCTTGGTTTTCTCTAGGAACGCGTTGAAGTTGAGGGCAACGTGGGCCATTTGATCTACAAGACATATTGTAAAGATTTTAGACTAAGTTCATGATAATTAAGTTCATCTAATCAAATTATTCAATGAACTCCCACTCAGATAGACATCCCTCTAGTCATCTAAGTGAAACATGATCCGAGTTAACTAGGCCGTGTCCGATCATCACGTGAGACGGACTAGTCAAGATCGGTGAACATCTCCATGTTGATCGTATCTTCTATACGACTCATGCTCGACCTTTCGGTCTTCCGTGTTCCGAGGCCATGTCTGTACATGCTAGGCTCGTCAAGTCAACCTAAGTGTATTGCGTGTGTTCCGAGGCCATGTCTGTACATGCTAGGCTCGTCAACACCCGTTGTATGCGAACGTTAGAATCTATCACACCCGATCATCACGTGGTGCTTCGAAACAACGAACCTTCGCAACGGTGCACAGTTAGGGGGAACACTTTCTTGAAATTATTATAAGGGATCATCTTACTTACTACCGTCGTTCTAAGCAAATAAGATGCAAAACATGATAAACATCACATGCAATCAAATAGTGACATGATATGGCCAATATCATTTTGCTCCTTTGATCTCCATCTTCGGGGCGCCATGATCATCTTCGTCACCGGCATGACACCATGATCTCCATCATCATGATCTCCATCATCGTGTCTTCATGAAGTTGTCACGCCAACGATTACTTCTACTTCTATGGCTAACGCGTTTAGCAATAAAGTAAAGTAATTTACATGGCGTTATTCAATGACACGCAGGTCATACAAAAAATAAAGACAACTCCTATGGCTCCTGCCGGTTGTCATACTCATCGACATGCAAGTCGTGATTCCTATTACAAGAATATGATCAATCTCATACATCACATATATCATTCATCACATCTTCTGGCCATATCACATCACAAGGCACATGCTGCAAAAACAAGTTAGACGTCCTCTAATTGTTGTTGCAAGTTTTTACGTGGCTTCTATAGGTTTCTAGCAAGAACGTTTCTTACCTACGTAAAACCACAACGTGATATGCCAATTTCTATTTACCCTTCATAAGGACCCTTTTCATCGAATCCGTTCCGACTAAAGTGGGAGAGACAGACACCCGCTAGCCACCTTATGCAACTAGTGCATGTCAGTCGGTGGAACCTGTCTCACGTAAGCGTACGTGTAAGGTCGGTCCGGGCCGCTTCATCCCACAATACCGCCGAAACAAGATAAGACTAGTAGTGGCAAGAAAAATTGACAACATCTACGCCCACAACTGCTTTGTGTTCTACTCGTGCATAGTAACTACGCATAGGCCTGGCTCATGATGCCACTGTTGGAGATCGTTGCAGAATTTTAAAATTTTCTACGCATCACCAAGATCCATCTATGGAGTTTACTAGCAACGAGGGGAAAGGAGTGCATCTACATACCCTTGTAGATCGCGAGCGGAAGCGTTCAAGTGAACGGGGTTGATGGAGTCGTACTCGTCGTGATCCAAATCACCGATGACCGAGCGCCGAACGGACGGCACCTCCGCGTTCAACACACGTACGGAGCAGCGACGTCTCCCCCTTCTTGATCCAGGAAGGGGGAAGGAGAGGTTGATGGAGATCCAGCAGCACGACGGCGTGGTGGTGGAAGTAGCGGGGATCCCGGCAGGGCTTCGCCAAGCGCAAGCGGGAGAGAGAGGTGTCACGGGAGGGAGAGGGAGGCGCCAAGGGCTAGGGTACAGCAGCCCTCCCTCCCCCCTTTATATAGGCCCCCTGGGGGGCACCGGCCCTGGGATCCCATCTATGGGGGGGGCGGCGGCCAAGGGGGGGGAACTTCCCCCCCAAGTCAGGTGGGGCGCCCCCCACCCCCAGGGTTTCCAACCCTAGGCGCAGGGGGAGGCCCATGGGGGGCGCACCAGCCCACTAGGGGCTGGTTCCCCTCCCACTTCAGCCCATGGGGCCCTCCGGGATAGGTGGCCCCACCCGGTGGACCCCCGGGACCCTTCCGGTGGTCCCGGTACAATACCGATAACCCCCGAAACTTTCCCGGTGGCCGAAACTGGACTTCCTATATATAATTCTTCACCTCCGGACCATTCCGGAACTCCTCGTGACGTCCGGGATCTCATCCGGGACTCCGAACAACTTTCGGGTTTCCGCATACTAATATCTCTACAACCCTAGCGTCACCGAACCTTAAGTGTGTAGACCCTACGGGTTCGGGAGACATGCAGACATGACCGAGACGCCTCTCCGGTCAATAACCAACAGCGGGATCTGGATACCCATGTTGGCTCCCACATGTTCCACGATGATCTCATCGGATGAACCACGATGTCGAGGATTCAATCAATCCCGTATACAATTCCCTTTGTCAATCGGTACGTTACTTGCCCGAGATTCGATCGTCGGTATCCCAATACCTTGTTCAATCTCGTTACCGGCAAGTCACTTTACTCGTACCGTAATGCATGATCCCGTGACTAACTCCTTAGTCACATTGAGCTCATTATGATGATGCATTACCGAGTGGGCCCAGAGATACCTCTCCGTCATACGGAGTGACAAATCCCAGTCTCGATCCGTGCCAACCCAACAGACACTTTTGGAGATACCCGTAGTGCACCTTTATAGTCACCAGTTACGTTGTGACGTTTGGCACACCCAAAGCACTCCTACGGCATCCGGGAGTTGCACGATCTCATGGTCTAAGGAAATGATACTTGACATTGAAAAAGCTCTAGCAAACGAACTACACGATCTTTGTGCTATGCTTAGGATTGGGTCTTGTCCATCACATCATTCTCCTAATGATGTGATCCCGTTATCAATGACATCCAATGTCCATAGTCAGGAAACCATGACTATCTGTTGATCAACGGGCTAGTCAACTAGAGGCTTACTAGGGACACGTTGTAGTCTATGTATTCACACATGTATTACGATTTCCGGATAACACAATTATAGCATGAACAATAGACAATTATCATGAACAAGTAAATATAATAATAACCATTTATTATTGCCTCTAGGGCATATTTCCAACAGAGAGTACTTCTGTAATGAGTTTTATTCTTTTTGCGCAGAACATGACTTTATTCATGAGAGGACGCCTCCCTATTCACCCCAGTCAAACAGGGTTACTGAACGGAAAAACCATACTCTAACTAATTTGCTTAATTCCATGTTAGATACATCGGTTTTATCCAAGGCATGGTGGGGAAGGATATATTGACATCATGTCCTAAATAAAGTTCCAACAAAGGATAATGAGATCACTCCCTATGAGAAATGGGCGAAGATAAGGACAACACTCTCGTACTTGCGTACTTGGGGCTGTTCGGCAAAAGTCAATGTGCCGATCGCCAAAAAGTGTAAGCTTGGACCAAAGACCGTGGACTATGTTAATTTAGGCTATGCTATGAATAGCGTTGGCTATAGATTTCTAGTAGTGAAATCTAAGGTACCTGACGTGAAGGTCGGTATAATTATGGAGTCTGTGGATGCTACATTCTTTGAGGATATTTTTCCTAGGGGAGATATGCAAAGCACTTCTAGACATGAATCTAAGGAGATTCCTCAGCCTGCCCTTCCTATGGAATATTATGAACAAACACATGATGAAGATCCTGGGGAGGATGAGGAATCCCTTGGCAGACAAAGGACTACAAAGACCTTTGGTGATGATTTCCTCGTGTACATCACGATACTCCCACTTCTATTTCAGAAGCGTATGGATCTCCAGATGCTGACCACTGAAGAGGTGTGGTCCATAGCGAGATGGATTCCATCATGGCTAACATGACATGGGAGATTACTGAATGTTCCTATGGTTACAAACCATTGGGATGTAAGTGGGTCTTCAGAAAGAAGCTTAGGCCCGACGGTACGATTGAGAAGTACAAGGCTAGGCTTGTGGCCAAGGGTATATGCCTAGAAAGTAGAGGAATATTTCTTTGATACTTATTCACTTGTGGCCAGAATGACCACCATTCGAGTATTAATCTTGTTGGAAGTCTCATATGGTCTTCTCGGCCAACAGATGGATGTTAAGACGACTTTCCTGAATGGAGAGCTAGATGAGGAAATGCACATGCAACAATCAAATGGCTTTGTGATAGATGGTCAGGATGGAAAGGTGTGTAAGTTGCTAAAATCTTTGTATGGCCTGAGACAAGGACCTAAGCAATGGCATGAGAAGTTCAATACATCCCTGACATCTGTTGGCTTCATTATTAATGAAGCTGACAAATGCGTATATTATCGCCATGGTGGGGGCGAAGGAGTTATACTGTGCTTGTATGTTGATGACATACTAATATTTGGAACCAACCTCAAAGTGATTGATGAGGTTAAGTCATTTTTGTCTCAGAACTTTGAGATGAAAGACCTTGGGGCGGCTGATGTTATCTTGAACATCAAGCTTTTGAGAGATGACGGGAGTGGAACTACATTCAGCAATCCCATTATGTTGAGAAGATTTTGAGTCGTTTTAGATATTCAGACTACAAAATTGCTCAAACACAGTATGATCCTAGTGTGCTGATCCAAAAGTTCGAAGGCACATCTAAAGATCAATCGAGATACTCTAAAATTATTGGTTCACTCATGTATCTAGCGAGCACAACGAGGCCTGACATCGCGTTTGCTGTGAGCAATCTGAGCCGATTTGTTTCCAAACTGGGTGATGTACATTGGCACGCTATGATGTCTACTACGCAACTTTATTCTTGTAGACTCGTGTTGGGCCTCCAAGTGCAGAGTTTTGTAGGACAGTAGCAATTTTCCCTCAGGTGGATGGCCTAAGGTTTATCATCCCGTGTGAGGCGTAGGATGAAGATGATCTCTCTCAAACAACCTTGCAACCAAATAACAAAGAGTCTCTTGTGTCCCCAACACACCAAATACAATGGTAAATTGTATAGGTGCACTAGTTCGGCGAAGAGATGGTGATACAAGTGTAGTAATGATAACAGATATTGATTTTTGTAATAATAACAATAAAAAACATCAAGGTAGCAATTGATAAAACGGAGCACAAACGGTATTGCAATGCTTGAAAATGAGGCCTGGGGTCCGTACTTTCGCTAGTGCAATCTCTCAAAAATGCTAATATAATTGGATCATATAACCATCCCTCAACGTGTGATGAAGAATCACTCCAAAGTTCTTATCTAGCGGAGAACATAAGAAGAATTGTTTGTAGGGTACAAAACCACCTTAAAGTTATTCTTTCCGTTCGATCTATTCAAGAGTTCGTACTAAAATAACACAAAGTTATTCTTTTCGTTCGATCTATCCAAGAGTTCGTACTAAAATAACACCATATGATACGCATCAACCAACTCTAATGTCACCTAGATACTCCAATGACACCATAAGTATCCATGAGTTAATTATAAGATAAACATTTGATACGTTGTGACACCCAAGTTTTTATTTGGATTTTTTCAAAAGATTTTATTTGACTTGAAGGGAGTGATTTAAAAAAATATTCTTCAAGAGAACTCTCACTCTCAAATATTTTTCTTTATGACAAAAATTTTATTTGGATTCACCCAAGATCTGCCTTTGACCTTGGGGGTTCTTGCTTTTCATTTGGGCTCAAGACAAAAATGTTTTTCATTTGAGAAAATAACTTTTGAAAACCTTTTCTTGAATATGCACTATGGCTTTTGGAAAGTCCTTTGCCACTTTCAACTATTCCTTCTTGCCATGGCATTAGTGCAAATCCTCTCTCCTAACCCTTCCCTCACCTTTGGATCATGATTTGCATCAAATCCAGCAAGTTGAACCTCCTCATGTGATCATTTCCATTCAAATTCTATTCAAATAAAATTCTGTCTTCTCTTATAGCACTTGGAGATTTACAAAGGAACTCCTTTTTCTGTTTTGATTTTTACCACCAAACTTCTTTCCCCTCCTAGTCCTTTGAACCCTCAACCTGGAACCATGAAGATCCATTGGTCTCCAGTTCAAAATTTTCAAACTACATCAGCTGCAAGTTTGGACCAGATTTGCCAAATTTGGTGAAATTCATTCAAAACCTTCTCCAAAAATTCCAAGTAAATTCATGCAGCCCCTGGGTGCTTTGAGTGATCATCTCACCAAGTTACAGCTCCAGAAAAATTTATCTCTTTACCAAAACCTACTGTCGAACACCTGCAATGCTTGGTCACTGTCAAGATTCAGTAAGTTCAGAGTTCAGTCAAGTGGCTGCTGTCGTTTTCTTCAGAAACGGGCGTCGATCTCGCCAGTACCCTCGCGTCGCCTTGCTCCTCATCCTCGCCCTCTCGTTCCTGCACCGCACGAGTGCCTGGCATCTTGTGGGCGTTGGCGACGAGCAGCAGAAGGTGCGCCGCCCCGTGACCGACGCCGGCGGCGGCTTTGCGGACGCCAGCGGGAGACACGGCGCCGCCGACTCCACCCAGCGCCGCCCAAACCACCGGAGCCCGCCGCGTGGCCATCCACTCCCCCGAATGCGCTGCCGCTCTCGTCGTGAACCCCAGGGCGCGGAGCGCGCTCTCTGCCGCCGTTGAGCCCGTGCGGTCACCTCACCGTGGGCAGACGCCATTACGCCAGGGCCAGCTCCGTTTAGCTGCAAAACGAGTCCCGTAACATGCACTGATGCTGCCCGACCGCTCAAACCCTCTGCCAACCCACTGCTCCGCCGTAATCGCTCGCCGGAGATTCTCCGTTCACGGCCACCCCGTCGATCTGCCTATAAATAGGGGCCCGAGCTTCAACTCGAGCACCCACCAGCCCTACACTTCCCCTAGAGCACGCCCAGCCACTGGAAGAGCCGCGAGGGGGTCTCCTTCCTCGACTCCGGCCGCCGCGATCCGCCACGGGATCCAGCCCGATTCGCCCCCGTGTGTACTCCGCAGCCCCCATTCTCTTGCCAGTAGCTTCTCCTTGCATCACCCGTTCTGACCCGCGCCTCAATTCATACTTTGCAGCCCTCCACCGGAGTTCCCCAACCTCACCCGAACCGCCGTCCGCCGGAGATAGTGTCGCCGTCGACGTGGTGCTCCCCGTTGGACGAGTCCACCACCCACCGACGCGGAAGAAGACACTGAAGCTCTTGGTACCCTCCGTTTCTCCTAACTCGCCGTGGTTCGACGCCGGCGTCCACCGCCGTCTTCGGGCGCCGGCGAGCTTTCAAACCTGACATGCGGGCCCCGCGTGTCAGCCTCTGTTTTATTTCCCCGAACCGTTTTCTGTTGGCGCCTTCGGGCAAAATATGTCTTCTCTCTTGCGCTTGCGCATTTCCAAACGAACCGTTTTCTGTTTTCTCAGTTAAAACCCTGGAACTTTTCTGTTTCATTACAGAAAGGTCCCTGGACAGAAACCTTTATAACTTTTTAATAAAAAGGTATTTTTGAGTGATTCTTTTTCTGACATCCTTAAAATTTTGTCTAGTTTTTTATGGGATTTATTTGGAAAATATTTGGCAAAGCTTTTGTGTGTGTGTTGGTTTTCACGTTAGTACCCGTTTCGTGATTGCCGTAGGTTCCGGGAGAGGTGACGGAGCCGCGAACTTCGCCGAGCTAGATTCCGACTTCTCCGAACCAGGCAAGCATGTTTGGACATTTGATATGGCAGATGTTTTGCATGTTCATGTGAAAGTTTGTGTGTGGCATGTGAGTGTCGGTAAATATCCCGTTGCTCGTAAGGCAATGACCCGGTTGTTCCGAAGTTGCGATGACCTCTGATGAGAGGTGGCCTAATCATGTGGTGACATGAAGGGCAGCAAGGTGGTACTGTTGTAGCATGCCAGCCTTGCGTCATCCGACTTTCTTCGACGTTAACATGGTTGGAGCCACGTTATCGATCTTTTCCCGCATGTTCCAGAGTTGCGATGACCTCTGATGAGAGGTGGCCTAATCATGTGGTGACATGAAGGGCAGCAAGGTGGTACTGTTGTAGCATGCCAGCCTTGGGTCATCCGACTTTTCCGACGTTAACATGGTTGGAGCCGTGTTATCGTCCCTTCCCCTTTCCGTGCTACCACATGTCTCATTGCCAGGATACGGTTTAGTAAGTTGGTAACCTCTTTCCGTGTACACACCAAACAGAGAGGCCGGGATGATGGTACCTTGGCCCAGGATTAAAGCCAGTCATTCGGTCAGGGGGCATGGGTGTTTCCGGTTGGGACCGAGAGGGGGGCACCCCCTTATAGCGCGCGTATAGAAATTTGATCCCATGCTACGCGAGGTTGTAGCCTCCCCGACTCAGGGTTTTTCCTGAATGTTGCCGAGGGTGATCCCTGGCTCCGGATGGTTAAATTGGGTGTGTACTGGTTAGACGTGTTCCTTCCAGAACACCGTAGACGGAACTAGTCCCCGTGACTACTGAAATCCGTTGGCTGTGGTTAAGTACAAACTCTGCAGAGTCAATTCTTTCCAAATCATCGTATCCATGATCAGTAATGTAGACTTTATGTCCAAATCTATCCGTGTGAAAAACTTGCCCCCGGTGAACAAGCTCAAGTGGTAAAATTTCAGATTTATTGTTATTCCAGTGGATGGACTAACTTTATTTTTGTGTCTCATGCTTGTGATGATTTATGGACGCTCGAAGAGTTGTAGTATTCTGGAATCATGTCATTCGCTTCGCGATGATACTTCCACCACCGTTATTATCGTGAGTTAGAAGTTTGCCACCTTATCCGCCGTATTGTTTTATCGGCGTGCATGTAATAAATTGTTGGGCAGTCTCTGCTCAACTTTGTATTATATTTAGTACTCCTGGTATTTTTCTTCTGTGACCAATGTATTGTCTATCAGTGAGAAGGAATTCTTCCTCGCTGGTCCGTAACAGGGATTGGTTTCTCAATAATTATTTTATTGAAAAACCGGTCGTGACATACGTCCATTTTGCATCATGTTTTCCTACTGTTATTTGTATTGTTTTTATGCATAATAATGCTTTTTGGAGTAATTCTAATGCCTTTTCTCTCATAATATGCAAGGTTCACACAAGGAGGGAGAATATCGGCAGCTGGAATTCTGTACCTGAAAAAGCTACGTCAAGCCACCTATTCTGCACAACTCCAAATGAGTTGAAACTTCACGGAGATTTTTTATGGAATATATCAGAATTATTGGAGCGAATAACTACCGGTGGGTGCCCACCAGGTGAGCACAACCCACCTGGGCACGCCAGGGAGCCCAGGCGCGCCCTGGTTGGTTGTGCCCTCCTCGGCCCACCTCCGGTGCCCCTCTTCTGGTATATAAGTCATTTTGACCTAGAAAACATAGGGAGAGGACTTTCGGTATGAAGCGCTACCGTCTCGAGGCGGAACTTGGGCAGCAGCACTTTTGCCCTCCAGCGAAACGATTCCGCCGGGGGAACTTCCCTCCCGGAGGGGAAATCATCGTCATCATCATCACCAACAACTCTCCCATCTTGGGGAGGGCAATATCCATCAACATCTTCAACAGCAGCATCTCCTCTCAAACCCTAGTTCATCTCTTGTGTTCAATCTTTGTACCGGAACCTTAGATTGGTGCTTGTGGGTGACTAGTAGTGTTGATTACATCTTGTAGTGGATTACTATATGGTTTATTTGGTGAAAGATTATATGTTCATATCCATTATTCTATTTAATACCCCTCTGATCTTGAGCATGATTATCATTTGTGAGTAGGTACTTTTGTTCTTGAGGTCACGGGAGAAATCTTGTTGCAAGTAATCATGTGAACTTGATATGTGTTTGATATTTTGATGGTATCTATGTTGTGATTCCCTTAGTGGTGTCATGTGAAGGTCGACTACATGGAACTTCACCTTATTAGGGCCTAAGGGAATGCATTTCGGAGTAGTTATTAGAAGATGGGTTACGAGAGTGACAGAAGCTTAAACCCTAGTTTATGTGCTACTTCATAAGGGACTGATTTGGATCCAAAAGTTTAATGCTATGGTTAGATTTTATCTTAATACTTTTAATGTAATTGTGGATGCTTGCGAGGGGGTTAATCATAAGTAGGAGGTTTGTTCAAGTAAGAACAACACCTAAGCACCGGTCCACCCACATATCAAATTATCAAAGTAGCGAACACAAATCAAACCAATATGATTAAAGTGACTAGATGAAATTCCTGTGTACCCTCAAGAACGCTCTGCTTATCATAAGAGACCATTTTGGCATGTCCTTTGCCTCAAAAGGATTGGGCTACCTTGCTGCACTTTTTTACCATTACCGTTACTTGCTCGTTACAAATTATCCTGCTATCAAACTACAGGTTACTTATAATTTCAGTGCTCATAGAGAATACCTTGCTGAAAACTACTTGTCATTTCCTTCTGCTCCTCGTTGGGTTCGACACTCTTACTTATAGAAAGGACTACGACTGATCCCCTATACTTGTGGGTCATCAGCATCAAACAATTTCAGATTCATAATACTCGATCCAACATAAAGAACCTCAAAGAGTGCCCCAAGATTTCTACCGAAGAAGCAAGGACGAAAACGTGCATCAACCACTATGCATAGATTACCCCAATGTCACCTCAGGAATCGGCGAGTTGACTGCCAAAAGATATATCAAGTGAATCAATATAATACCCCATTGTCACCACGGGTATTCATCTGCAAGACATATATAAGTGCTCTCAAATCCATAAAAGTATTCAATCCGATAAAATGAAATCTCAAAGGAAAACTCAATTCATCACAACAAGATAGAGAGGGAGAACCACCATATGATCCAACTATATTAACAAAGTCCGTGATACATCAAGATCGTGCCATCAAGAACACGAGAGAGAGAGAGAGAGATTAAGCACATAGCTATTGGTACAAACCCTTAGCCCCGAGGGTGGACTACTCCCTCCTCATCATGGTGGCTGTCGGGATGGTGAAGATGGCCATCGGTGATGATTTCCCCCTCCGACAGGGTGCCGAAACGGGGTCTAGATTGGTTTTTCGTGGCTACAGAGGCTTGCGGCAGTGGAACTTCTGATCTAGGGTTATTTCTAGGGGTTTTTGTATTTATAGGAATTTTTGGCATTGGTTTCAAGCTAAGATGGGCCTCGAGGTGAGCACAACCCACCATGGCTCGGGTTGGGCTCCAGGCGTGCTCTGGTGGGTTGTGCCCTCCTCGTGGCCTTTCTGCCCCTCCCACGAAGCTTCGGGGGGTCTCTTTTGTTCCAAAAAAATCGTCAAAAAGTTTCAGCTCATTTGGAGAACTTTCATTTCTGCACAAAAAACAACACCATGGTAGTTCTGCTGAAAACATCGTCAGTCCGGGTTAGTTCCATGCAAATCATACCAAAACCATATAAAATTGTTGAAAACATGGCATGAATACTTCATAAATTATAGATACGTTGGAGACGTATCACACTATTGAAAGAATTAAGCGCTATCTGAAAGCTACTATGAAGTATGGACTTCACTATACTGGATACCCATCGGTACTTGAAGGGTATAGTGATGCGAATTCGATCTGATACTGATTAGATGAAGGCCACAACTGGGTATATGTGTACTCTTGGAGGTGATGTTGTTTCTTGGAAGTCTTGTAAGCAAACGATCTTAACGAGATTAACAATGGAAGCAGAACTAACAGCATTAGACACATCTGTTGTCGAAGTAGAATGGCTTCGAGATCTTTTGATGGATTTGCCATTGGTTGAGAAGCCGGTTCCGACTATCCGTATGAACTGTGATAACGAGACCGTTATTGTCAAAGTAAAGAGTTCAAAGGACAACATGAAGTCCAACAAACACATAAGAGTGAGATTAAAAGTTGTCAGAAATTTAAGAAGCTCCGGAGTGATGGCGTTGGATTATATCCAGTCGGCTAAGAATCTGGTAGATCCCTTTACTAAAAGGATATCACGTGTTGTGATAGATAATGCATTGAGGGAGATGGTTATGAGACCCACATGAGTTGCCATGGCGATAACCCAACCTATGTGATCGGAGATCCCGTGAGGTAGGACCTGGGAAAAATAAGGCAGCGTTGAAATGAGGAGAGTAACTTCACAAACCCACTCCGCTAGATGCAATACTCTGAGAAATTGTATTGTAGGTTGACTATTGTCTTAATGTTTTCCAAAGCTTATGCAAGCAAGATGCAATACCGCAGAGCGATCTTTGGGGGGACACACCTATATGAGCCCGACTACTGGTCACAGTCTATGAGATTTGGGTGATCACTAGCAAACTCATGAATAGGCCAGGAGTGTGACTAATATGCTCCACCCAGGGGTCGACCTTCAGTAGTCTAGTACTAGTAAGAATGTGGTGAACCTTCTTTACACCAAACTGACAATTCAAGGCATAGTCCATTTTCAGCTGTGAAGGAGTGTAGCTACTTCCTCTAGGTGGAGTTCAACCCTAATAGGTGTCCACTGAAATACTGGTATATCAGAACAGTGTTTGGAACAAAGGACAATATGGGCCCTTGAGATCGGGTGGGGGATTGTTGAAATATTAGAGTGGGCCAAGCGCCCATCTAACAATTTCAGAAAATCTCCAGGGGCCCATGTGGGTTATATGGCACTAGGTGTGGTGGGGAAGTAAAGATGGTCATCGAAAGCCTAGTTGGGTCTCTTGGGAATCGATGAAACAACCAAAGAGTATGGGTGGATTGGGTTTTAAGGATTTTGAACTTTTGAACTTATCTCTTTTGGCTAAGTAGGCATGGAGAATCCCCCGAATCCCTCAGTGCAAGAATTCTAAAGAGTGTTTATTTCCCCATTGACACTATCTCGAATGCATAATTAGGAAATCATCCAGTCAAATTTGGAGATCTATTATTGAAGGGAGGGACATTTTGAAGAAAGGGCTAATTAGATGTGTGGGTAATGGGGAGTCTACAAAAATCTAGAACGAAAATTGGATCCCAAGGAAGGAAATGATAAGGCCCTATGGGATCCGTTGTGCCAACCCCCCTGAGTGGGTCTCTGACTTGATAGACCATACGTCGACATCATGGGATATTACTAAGATGGAAGGTGTATGCTTGCTGATCGATATACTATCTATACTGAGTATTCCAATGTGCACAACCAATGTAGTGGATAGCTGGTCCTAGATGTTTGAGATAAATGGTTGTTTTTCCGTTCGGTCTGCCTACCGGATGTCGGTAGATACGAAGCTGAGAAGGGGAGCCTAGATCGATGGCACCGTGGGATCCTTAAGCACCGATCAAGACGCTGCTTCATGGGAACTTTTATGGAAAACCCAAGTACCCAGCAAAATCCGCATGTTCCTATGAAGGTTAGCAAAACATTCAATCACAACTGAAGATGTGAGAATGGAAAGAAATATGACTTCATCAAGTGCATGTTCTTTTTGTGGCGCGCAAGACTCGTGGCGTCACTCCATGTTGGAGTGCTTCATGTCGAGATGTGTCTGGGCATTGGTAGACGGAGAACTCGTAGAACACTTGTGCGAAACCACTAAGCCGAGCGCTAAGCAGTGGATATTTGCTATGATCGACACTCTTTCACATACTGCTTTTGTCAGGCTGGCAGTAACATTGTGGGCAATATGGTGGGCTAGGTGGAAGGCTATACACGAGCAAATATACCAAAGTCCATCATCTACACAACAGTTTATTACCCGTTTTATCCATGAACTTGATCAACTACCAAACAAAGATACCAAGGAACAATGGGTCCCCACCACCACAGGGTTATGCCAAGATCCATGTGGTTGCCGGGATTTCTAAAGGTCAAGTTAGAGGAGCAACAATGCCGGTCTGCAGAGACGAGGCAGGGAATTACATGGGCAGCTCGGCGTTAGTGATTAGTGGAATAGTTGATGTCCCAACACTTGAAGCGATCGCATGCAGGGAGGGCATCTCCCTTGCCGAGGATCTTATGTTAAATAACTTCATCATTGCATCGGACTCCAAACAGGTTATGTGTGATATTGACAAAGGCAGCTGAGGGGATATGGAGCGATCATCACATATATCAAACTTAGAGCTTTAAATTTTAATTGTAAGTTTACTTTTGAAGGTAGAGAAGAAAATAGAGATGCATATAGGTTAGCCAAGTTTTCACACTCTCTTGATCAGGGGCGTCATGTCTCGCTTGGCGTTCCCCATGATCCTTTTTGTATTCCACAACCACAAAATGTGGGTTTTGAGTAATAAAGCTTTGGTTTAACCCCTAAAAAAGGTGTGGTGGGAAGTTTAGTCACATACCGTTAGTTGGAGAGGAGTTGGACCTCTTTGTAAAGGATTCTCTTCCACATGCTATTGGAGCTTAAGAAGAGAAGTGGTTCCCGCACGCTCCTCCTCCGCTGTCCGACTTGCCTCGCCTCATCACGACGGGTTGCGGGAATGAGCTGAGCTGGGCTTACACCTATGTGTTTATTTTTGCCAGTCACGAATGGGGAGTCTTTGACAGCCAGGCCACGATCTGAGACGTCAGATGGTGGGTTGTTACCGACTCAGACGTGGGTCCAGTCCACGTCTCTCCATGCTGCTGCTGCCGCTGGTGATCCCATCTCATTCACCGCGTACACAGTTGACAGGAGAGAAGGCGTCCAAAACCCCTCCTCTCCGGATCATGTACGGGAGAGGGGCGATTAGGTTTTTGGGGAGCGTCTCATACGCGACTGTCGGTGTCAAAACCGGCAGATCTCGGGTAGGGGGTCCCGAACTGTGCGTCTAGGATCGATGGTAACAGGAGACGGGGACACGATGTTTACCCAGGTTCGGGCCCTCTGTATGGAGGTAATACCCTACTTCCTGCTTGATTGGTCTTGATAAATTTGAGTATTACAAGAGTTGATCTACCACGAGATCGTAATGGCTAAACCCTAGAAGTCTAGCCTATATGACTATGGTAATGAGTATCCGCCTATCCGGACTACGCTCTCCAGTTTATATAGACACCAGAGAGATCTAGGGTTACATGGGGTCGGTTACATAAGAAGGAATCTTCATAGTTAGTCGCCTAGCTTGCCTTCCATGCCAAGGAGAGTCCAATCCGGACACGGGTATAGTCTTCGGCCTTCATATCTTCACGGCCCATCAGTCCGGCCCAATGAATAACAGGCCGGACGCCCGAGGACCCCTTAGTCCAGGACTCCCTCAGTAGCCCCTGAACCTGGCTTCAATGACGAGGAGTTCAGTGCGCAGATTGTCTTCGGCATTGCAAGGCGGGTTCCCCTTTTCCGAGCTCCAAGATAGTCTTCGGATGTGATGATAGTATCCGGACCTGTCACACACCATACACAACCGCAGAGAGAATATATATATATATATATATATATATATATATATATATATATATATATATATATATATATATTTACACGAGTTCCATCCACCGACATTTTTTGTAACACGACATTTCATCTGACCGGTCATAATTCCCAACCGTCATTGTGGTCGACGCCCCACGCCTCGAGACGCGGTTGCCATTGGCATGTCTTGTCAAAGCAGAGATTGTGTCCCCTTATCGCGGGATTCTCATCATTTCGGGCATGGGTAACCCAACCGTGCCGTTTATACAGCCCTTGGGAATAGGCGAATCTTAAGGTGAGTGAGGAGGCGTTTAATATTTGCTGCCTTTATAAGGGGATAAGGATTCCCTCTTCCTCTTCTCACGCTCTCTCTGCCTCCGCCTTTCCAATATCGAGCTCCAGCTCCCAAGTTCTCATCTCCTTTCCACTCAAGCAACCATGTCCGGATCCGGTGGTCAGGGCAAGTGGATGGTCTTCTCCGTCAAGGAGGAGGACATTACTAAGCTTCGGGCGGCCGGATATTTGGCGAAGGACATCGCCCACCGTCTGCCGGCCGAGGGACATGTCGTCCCCACGCCGAAGCCCACCGAGAGGGTAGTATTTATCCCCCATTTCTTCCGCGGGCTAGGGTTTCCACTCCACCCTTTCGTCCGCGGGCTGATGTATTATTACGGGATAGATTTCCATGATCTATCCCCGAATTCCTTCCTCAACATCTCGGCGCTTATCGTTGTGTGTGAGGCCTTCCTCCGCATCCAACCCCACTTCGGGCTGTGGCTCAAGGTCTTCAACGTGAAGCCAAAGGTGGTGGATGGCCAGCACGCGGAGTGCGGAGGAGCCATGGCGATTAAGCTGTCCAATGTCTCCTGGCCCAAGGGCACTTTCGTGGATACAGTAAAGGAGTGGCAGAAGCAATGGTTCTATATCACTGAACCTCGCGGCACCACCTGGGCCGCAGCTGCCGAATTCCGCTCCGGCGCTCCCATGCGACTCACCTCCTGGGTCGAGAAGAGTCCGGACTGGTGTTCACCTGACGAGCTAATAGCGCTGCAGACGCGCGTTCAAAGCATGGTGACCAAGAATGTCAAGCTCGTCGATGTAATCCAGGTGATGCTAGTTCGCCGGATTCTTCCGTGCTAGCGCTGAAGCCGCCCTCTTTGGGAGTTCAATTCAAAGAAGCACCAGACCTTGGTAAGGCTCTTCGAGACTACTCACGAAGGCGCCCGGAAGTTGCTTTTTAAGGGCAACGAGAAGCCACCGGCCAACGATTCAGACCGTGGTCACGATTGTAAACACCCCTCCAGCGAGGTATGTTATTTTTGATGTACCCCCAACTTAATTGTTTCGAGGATGATGTGTGAGCTTTTATTATTGCTTTTTCAGGACTGGATGGAGAGGGCGAAGCGGATCCAGTGTCCGGCTCCGCTGCCTGAAGAACCAGTCATCCCGCGTCTAGCGAAGATGCTAGTGTCGGCGCCATATATGGTGCCGGAGAAGAAGGCCAAGAAGAAGGCAAAGGGGGCCAAGAGTGGCCCCCGTCGCAAGGGCACTTCGGACGTGACGTCCGAAGATGACGAAGCTCATTCCTCTGTCCCTGAGGACAATGATGAGGAAGAGGAGGAGGAGGAAGAAAACAACCCTCCCCCTGAGGAGTGGAAGAAGAAGAGGGCGGCTTCGGCGCATCTGGAGGCGGAAACGCCCAAGAAGGGGAAGGGCGTCCCAGCGGTCAACACCACATGGGACATTGACAGCAGTCCGGAACGACGCCCTCGTGCTAAGCCCCAGGCCGCATCGTAAGTGACATGGCTAGCTCATGCGCACATCCGGCCCTTTCTCACCATTATCTTGACATAGTTAACTGTGCTATTGCAGTCCGGCATGCGACCTTATCGAACGATCCTCATCTGGAGGTTCGTTGGCTCCGTCGGATATGGCGAGCATGTCGCCACCGCCTGCTTATTCCCTCGGGGCCAGGGATGACACCGAAGTATTGTCCCGGAGGGCCACTCTAAACTGGGGAGGAGCCCAGGACGCTGTCTGGGAGGCGCCACAAAGCGAGACCTCCACTGCCGCACACATGGGGGAGCCGATCCCCATGGAGACTGGCGAAGAGGGCCGGATCCAGTTCGGCCCTCAGCCGAATATAATTCCGGAGACCCATATGGCTCCAGAGTCGGGCGAGCAGCCCCCTTTGAAGGAGGGGGTGCGCCGCTTCCACCGGTGGCCCCTGTCCATCCAAGGGTGCCAGATAACCTGATGGAGGCGCTACGAGGCGCCTCCGTCGTGGACGAGCACCGTGTCCTTATGGGTGCGGTGATCGAGAAGGTTCAGTCCGCCAAGAGTGGACTGAATGAAGCATGCAGCAACCTGTTGACATGTTTCGAGGTAGGAAAGAGAAAAACCCCATGTAGACAGTAGCCCCTGAGACACTGTCCGGTGTTCGGCGAGAAGAACCGGACCGGGGATCAATCCTTTATTATAGGAGACTAACTGAATATGTATCAATAAGTATGCATCACTGTTAGCCGCAACCTCACATGCTGCCGAGGTCTCTGAACTGAAGCAGAGGCTAGAGCGGACCGAGAACGAGCTTGGCGAGGTTAAGATTCGGCTCCAGGAGAAGCAAGGCGAATGACGATTTGCTATGTGTTCGGAAAGAACAAGCGCTGTATATTGACCGTAGTGTCGCAATGTGTGAAGGAGCCGCGACCGAGGTCGAGGCCCTAAAAAAGGCCCTGGGTGAAGCCGAGGAGAAGGCTGTCCAGCAGCAAGCTGCCCAAAAAAAGCTCAAGGCCCGGGTCAAGGAGGTCTAGTAGGAGCTCCAGGAGGCGGTGAAAAAAATGCAAGGCCTTGGAGCATGATACGTTGGTTCAAGGGGCCGAACTCGCTAAGGCTCGTCAGAGCACGGAGACCGCACGGAATGAGGCCCAGGCCGTCCTCCAGGAGATGCAGGAGGCCAAGAAGATCACGGCGAGTAAGGCATTTAAGATGCAAAGCAAGTATGCGGAGAAGCAATACCTTTTACTAACCCGCGTTCGGAGTTCCCCAAGGGATTTTGCGGATCTGCCACGCAGCGTATCAGACGCTGCGGAGTTCTACCAAGCCGAAGGAGGGGCTTCGACGGAGAAGCTATTCTGGTCGCAGTATGCGACGCCAGAGCATCCCGTGTCCTTCACCGATCAGCTGAAACAGCTGGTGGAGCTGCACAGGGTGGCCGAACTAGCCATGAAGGATTTGATGATCCGGCTGTGGCCAGCCGAAGCTATGCCCGGCAGCTACTTCGGACTCGTGAGGCGGCTGGTGGAAACCTGTCCGCGGCTGGACACCGTCAAGCGATCAGCCTACATCGAAGGTGCCCGCATGGCCTTCGCCCGTTGCAAGATGTGGTGGGCGAAGATGAACGCTGTCGACGTGTCCAGAGGGCCGCCAGAGGGCAAGGAGCACCGTACACCCGAGCGATATTTTGCGGATGTCCTAGAAGGGTCTCGACTTGCGGTAGCGCAATGCGGGCAGGACATTATTTTTGAATGAATACATTCGTGTTGTCCTTGCTTTGTATGATTAAAACAAAGTCGGTTTGTAATATAATGTTGTCATGTTTTGATTGTTTCCTCCTGTGCGGCCGTGGTGTGTTGTAACACCCCGAGAATCATGCTACAGTAACTCTTTGTGATTAAGCTAATCATGTTGCTAAACAGGGCTTGATCACATTTGAATCACATTTCTTTTCAAACTCCTAATTCAAACTTCAATTAAATTTAAAGTGGAAAATAAAAGTTTTCAAAATTTTAAACAAAAATGTTCGGGCCATGCGAGAAATTGCACTGATAATTATTGTGGAGAAAACACATTTTTATAAAATGCCTAAATACTTTTAAATGAAATAAAACAGAAAAGAAAATAAACAAATAAAAGAAAATACAAAAGAGCACAGAACAAACAAAAAAAAAAAGAGAAGGAGAAGGCCCCCCCACTGGACCCCTGGCCCAACTGGGCCGACCCCCGGCCCAGCCGGCCTAGCCCACCTCTCCCACTCGCCCTCCCCTTCCCTGTTCCCCCGACCGGGGTCGGAACAGGGGCAGGTCCCCGCCGCACCCCTCGCCGGCGACGGGGGAGGATAAGGACGCCAGCGCCCCCCGCCTCCTCGGGCCCCTCTCCCACTCGCCCCCCGCTCACCTCTCGGCCTCTGCGCCTCTCCCTTCCCCCCCAGATCCACGCCGCTCCCTCCTTCCCCACGCCCGACGCGGTCGCCGCCGTTCTCCGTCGTTCACGCGGCCACCGAGCCCCGTTCCCCTCCCCGACGTGTCCCCGAGCTCCGCCGCGTCGAGCCCGTCCTCCCCGACCACCTGCTCGAGCCGGGACCCCCTACATCGCCCCCAACGCCGTCGCCTTCTTCCTCGGGTCGCCGCCGTCTCCTTCGACTCCGGCGACTGCTGCTGCTACTAAGCCACCCACGGGCCTCCGTGTGCCGCGCGGTGAGCTTCTCCCCCTCCTCCCCTGTCCTTTCGCTCTCGCGCGCCCCCTAGCTGCTCCCCCCCCCCGCGCGCCCGAACGCAGCGCCGCGGAGCTCGCCGCCGGCAAGGCTCCGGTGACCTTTTGGTCACGGGCTCAAGCCCGTTGCACTCCCCACAGCGTGTAGATGCTCCCCAGCCCCTCCGCTTGCTCGATAGCACGCCGTAGCCCCGTTTCCGTCGGGCACCCGTGCGCGCCGCCGCCTCCGCCGCTCGCCGGCGCCGATTCCGGCCAGGTCCGGCGAAGCTACGGCCACCATTGGATGCGGCGCTGCGAGCTCCTTCGAATGAGCCTAGCCCCGCTCCTCCCCGAGCCCCGTAGCGCGATTCCGGCCAACTCCGGCGAGGGGCCGCCGCTGTTTTGGTCGCCGGAGTCGCTCCGGCGCCGGCCGCCGACGTGGCTGGCCTGGGACCACCCCAGTGCCACTGCCCGTGGGTCCCAGTTGACTGGGTTGACCCAGTCAACTGCTGACTGGGCAGGCCCAGCCACTGACATGCGGGCCCCGCCGCATAATTAACAAAAAAAATGTTTTTTATAATTAAAACTAATTAATTAATCTAATTAGGCACTGACAGGTGGGGTCCAGTAGTTAATTAACTAAAATTAGTTAGTTTAATCTTCTGTTAGCCCACTGTCTATGACAGGTGGGGCCCACCGGTCAGTTTGACCTGGTCAGCCGCTCTGTTGACCTGCTGACGTCAGCATTGCCTCATGCTGACGTCATAATTCATTTTTGCTTAATTCAAATAATTCTAGAAATTCAAATAAACTTTGAAAATTCATATCTTTTAAACCGTAACTCGGATGAAAATGTTTTCTATATGAAAGTTGCTCAGAACGACGAGACGAATCCGAATACGCAGTCCGTTCGTCAACCACACCTCCCTAACCTATCGAACTAGCAACTTTCCCCCTCCGGTCCGTCTGTCCGAAAATGCGAAACATCGGGAATACCTCCCGGATGTCCCCCCTTCGACGGTACCACCTACTGTCGCGTTAGGACACACCTAGCACCGCTCATTGTCATGTCACGCATCGTCATGCTTATGTTTGCATTGTATTTACTGTTTCTTCCCCCTCTTCTCTCCGGTAGACTACGAGACCGACACTGCTGCTGCCCAGTTCGACTACGGAGTTGACGACCCCTCCTACTTGCCAGAGCAACCAGGCAAGCCCCCCCCTTGATCACCAGATATCGCCTATTCTTCTCTATACTGCTTGCATTAGAGTAGTGTAGCATGTTACTGCTTTTCGATATCCTATCCTGATGCATAGCCTATCCTTGCTACTACTGTTGTTACCTTTACCTGCAATCCTACATGCTTAGTATAGGATGCTAGTTACCATCAGTGGCCCTACATTCTTGTCCGTCTGCTGTGCTATACTATCGGGCCGTGATCACCTGGGCGGTGATCACGGGTATATACTTATATACTATATACATGACACATGTGATGACTAAAGTCGGGTCGGCTCGTAGGAGTACCCGCAAGTGGATCTTTGTGGCGGAGCGACAGGGCAGGTTGAGACCGCCTAGGTGAGAGGTGGGCCTGGCCCTGGTCGGCGTTCGCGGTTACTTAACACGCTTAACGAGATCTTGGTATTTGATCTGAGTCTGGCCATTTGGTCTATACGCACTAACCATCTACGCGGGAGTAGTTATGGGTATCCCGGCGTCGTGGTATCAGCCGAAGCCTTCGTGACGTCAGCGACTGAGTGGCGCGCGCCGTGTTGGACCGCTTTGACGTAACCGCCGTGATCGTGTGGGTTGCTAGGTCTGCTCGCGGCCGCGTTCGCAACGTGCAGGTGTGCATAGGGCGATGGGCCCAGACCCCTGCGCGCTTAGGATTAGACCGGCGTGCTGACCGCTCTGTTGTGCTTAGGTGGGGCTGCGACGCGTTGATCTTACGAGGCCGGGCATGACCCAGAAAAGTGTGTCCGGCCAAATGGGATCGAGCGTGTTGGGTTATGTGGTGCACCCCTGCAGGGAAGTTTATCTATTCGAATAGCCGTGTCCCTCGGTAAAAGGACGACCCGGAGTTGTACCTTGACCTTATGACAACTAGAACTGGATACTGAATAAAATACACCCTTCCAAGTGCCAGATACAACCCGGTGATCGCTCTCTAACAGGGCGACGAGGAGGGGATCGCCGGGTAGGATTATGCTATGCGATGCTACTTGGAGGACTTCAATCTACTCTCTTCTACATGCTGCAAGATGGAGATGGCCAGAAGCGTAGTCTTCGACAGGACTAGCTATCCCCCTTTTATTCTGGCATTCTGCAGTTCAGTCCACTGATATGCCCCTTTACACATATACCCATGCATATGTAGTGTAGCTCCTTGCTTGCGAGTACTTTGGATGAGTACTCACGGTTGCTTCTCTCCCTCTTTTCCCCCTTTCCTTTCTATCTGGTTGTCGCAACCAGATGCTGGAGTCCAGGAGCCAGACGCCACCGTCGACGACGACACCTACGACACTGGAGGTGCCTACTACTACGTGCAGGCCGCTGACGACGACCAGGAGTAGTTAGGAGGATCCCAGGCAGGAGGCCTGCGCCTCGTTCGATCTGTATCCCAGTTTGTGCTAGCCTTCTTAAGGCAAACTTGTTTAACTTATGTCTGTACTCAGATATTGTTGCTTCCGCTGACTCGTCTGTGATCGAGCACTTGTATTCGAGCCCTCGAGGCCCCTGGCTTGTATTATGATGCTTGTATGACTTATTTATGTTTTAGAGTTGTGTTGTGATATCTTCCCGTGAGTCCCTGATCTTGATCGTACACATTTGCGTGCATGATTAGTGTACGGTCAAATCGGGGGCGTCACAAGTTGGTATCAGAGCCGACTGCCTGTAGGAATCCCCCTTTCCACACTCCTTGGCCGAAGTCGAGTCTAGACATTACAAAACTTTTACTAACATGGCTGTGTGTCTTACGGGCCCACGTCGCCATTGGGTGGTACTAGGATCTTTTACTCCTCGACCTTTACTCTGGGACTCTGAACTCTCTTCTACTCGGGTTAAACGAATTTACTAACTCTAACACTAGGATCCCGTGACCGCATTCACCCCAAAGTTGGATAAGCCATAGTTGTTTCTTAGAATAGTATTTTGAACAATTCACACACTGTCATTTGACTCCTTTGAAACGTCTTTGCTTTCAGATGGAACCCACGAGGCAGGTCGTTCGCCACACGATGGCCATTGGTGCCTCGGGATCACCTGCGGTGCACCCTGAGTACACCGTCTACGAGGAGTACCAGGACTTTAACCAGGAGCAGTACCGTGCCATCGTCCACCTCTACTCTCGGGAGTACGACTCCACTACTGTGCTGCACACCGCACATGGTGTTGGTGTGACCATCGATATGGCTGTCCACGATGCTGCCTATGCTGCTCTGACACGTCTTCGTGGAGAGTATCGGGAGTTGGACACCTCCCCTTTCAGGCACATTGCTATCGCATCTGATGTTGGTGCGGAGGGATACTATACTGCTGCCTACTCCACTGTCACCCGAGAGCCCTTCTACCATCAGAACCTGGTTCTGCATGCTGATGGGCTGGATCGAGCTAACCGAGCTCTTCGCCACGAGATGTACACCACCCGTCAGCACCTTTACCGTGCTCTGACGCTGCTGCACCCCTTTGTCCGATCTGGACAGGTACCGCGTACTGCGATCTACCCAGCCAGGACCGTGATGCCCCACGGTGTCGGTTGGCCAGAGGTGGGAGGCTACTCTCCCGCACTTGGTCCTCTTCTGCCACCTGAGCGTCGGGCTCTACACCTGAGTATCCGCGGCCCCCAGTCTGCTGACGTGGAGGGCTATCCGTTGCCTCACTACCAGCTGTCGGGCTACGATTACCTCCACAGTACCTCTTGGGACTGATGTAGTCTTGCTTAGTTAGTATTAGTTGCAGTCGCCGCGAGCCTGTGTGCCGCCTATGATGTTTTAGTCTATGTACTGAACTCTGTGTACTGAACTCTATGCATGACCCCTTTTGTAAGTTATGCCGACTACTATGTAGTAGCTATCGTGCTCCTTTCATTATGCATGTTTCATCATGAATGATCCTTGTCTTTGCAAATTTCTCAATGCCGAACTACCCCTGTTATATATTAGCAGGATGTTTAGACCAGGTGGTCGTGGTCGTGGTGGCAATGCCCCACCACCACCTGAGTACATGGCTGGTATGATCCAACAGTTTGAACTGAACCGCCAGTTCATGGAAAATATGATGGCTCAGTTTCCTCGCCCCAATATGAACCAGCAGCCAGCCCAAGTGACTCTTCAAGATTTCATACGCCTCAACCCAACCATCTACCGCAGCTCAACTCAGCCTCTGGATGCTGATGACTGGCTCCGTGACATCACCTATGAGATGGAGTCTTCTGATGTAGCCCCTGCCAGCTATGTCAACTTTGCTTCCTTCTTTCTGAAGGGACCCGCAGCTCAATGGTGGGACAGCCACAGGCGTACTCTGCCAGCTGGAACAATCATCACCTGGCCAGACTTCCAAGCTGCTTTCCGTGCCCGCTTCATTCCTCAGGGAGTCATGGACCGGAAGAAGCGTGAGTTCCGCAACCTCACCCAAGGCAACAAAACTGTCGAAGCTTATCAGCGGGAGTTTCTGGACTTGTCCCGCTATGCTGAAGAAGACATTGCAACTGATGCACGCAGACAGGAGAAGTTCCGTGATGGACTACAAGCTGACATCAAGCTCGCACTTCTAGTGCATGACTTCGCCGATTTCGCCACCTTGGTGAATAAGGCCATCAATGTCGAACTGGTCTGCAGGAATACCA
The DNA here is from genome assembly GCF_018294505.1 of Triticum aestivum. Taxonomy (NCBI): domain Eukaryota; kingdom Viridiplantae; phylum Streptophyta; class Magnoliopsida; order Poales; family Poaceae; genus Triticum; species Triticum aestivum. The sequence continues at coordinate 450,449,594 of NC_057802.1, read as the reverse complement.
GAGCTCTCAGAGGCGCAACCGTGACACGGGCTCATCTTCGGGCTCGCCCTCACAGAAGCGTAAGATATGGATCCCGAACAGCATGTATCGTCCAAATGCACCTGCTCCAAGGAAATCTTATGCTGCACCGCGTCTGCCTCCTCCACCATCTAGGCAGTCAAAGCTACCAGCTCCCCCACCTGGGGCTCCTGTTCCCACTCCCGATAATGGTCTGTGCTTCAAGTGTGGTCAACCGGGTCACTTTGCCAGGAACTGCTATCAGAACCAGAATCAACTGGCCCTTCCAGCAGCTGGCCGTGGTAACAACCAGCCCCGCAACAACAATGCTAAGTCTTATGGTCGTGCTCATGCCAACCACGTTGATCTCAGCGAAGCTCAAGACCAGCCTGCTACTGTGATGGGTACACTCCTCGTAAATTCAGTACCAGCATCCGTTTTATTTGATACAGGAGCATCCCATTCATTCATATCAGCAGAATTTGCATTCCTGCATGGCATTAATTACGAAGAGATAAACACTCCGCTAGTGGTACACACCCCTGCGGGCCAATGTCAAACCTCTATGGTTAGTCACGATGTTACTGTTGAAATTGAAGGACTGGAATTTCTTGTCTCTCCCATCGTACTGAAGTCCTGTAGCATTGATCTCATTCTGGGAATGAATTGGTTAAAAGCGCATACTGCTTCAATCGTTTGCACCACTAAGACCGTCCATCTGCTACACCCTTCAGATGAGATAGTTACTTACCAAGCCCATCTGGTGCAAAATGCCGAGGCAAGGCTCTATGCATTGAATGCATTGAACGCTGCACCACTCGAGGGCATTGAAAACATTCCCGTCGTGCGTGAATTCCTCGACGTCTTCCCTGAAGAACTTCCAGGGATTCCCCCTGCTAGAGCTGTCGAATTCATCATCGACTTGAAACCAGGCACCACTCCTATAGCCAAGCGACCCTACAAAATGCCGCCGCATGAACTCCTTGAGCTTAAGGAGGAAATCGACAAATCTCTTCGCAAAGGATTCATTCGCCCAAGTTGCTCTCCTTGGGGAGCACCTTCTCTCTTTGTCAAGAAGAAGGATGGGACAAACCGGTTAGTTCAAGACTACCGTCCTATAAACCAAGCTACCATTCAGAATAAATACCCTCTTCCTCGGATCAATGATCTGTATGATCAACTGGCGGGTTCGTCAGTGTTCTCTAAGCTCGACTTGAGGTTGGGCTACCACCAGATCCGTGTTCGCGAAGAGGATATCCCAAAGACCGCCTTCGTGACTCGCTATGGTTCATACGAGTACACCGTCATGTCTTTCGGTTTAACCAATGCTCCAGCCACCTTCTCTCGTCTGATGAACTATATATTCATGGATTACCTCGACAAGTTCGTCGTGGTTTATCTGGATGATATCCTGGTATTTTCCAAGAACGAAGAAGAACATGCTGAACATCTTCGACTTGTGCTGGAAAAGCTACGAGAGCATCAACTATATGCCAAGTTCTCCAAATGTGAATTCTGGCTACCGGAAGTAACCTATCTTGGGCATGTCATCTCTAAGGATGGTATTGCCGTCAACCCTGAGCGAGTTCAGGCTATTCTTGATTGGACTCCTCCCAAGAACGTTAAGCAAGTCAGAAGTTTTCTCGGTCTCGCCAGCTATTGCCGTCGATTCGTCGAGAACTTCTCTAAGATCGCCAGGCCTCTGACTAACCTGTTGCATAAGGGTGTCAAGTTCCAATGGACAGACAAATGTCAGGAAAGTTTCCAGGCACTCAAAGACAAGTTGACTTCTGCTCCAGTTCTAGCTCCACCTGATACTAAGAAGGACTTCGTCATTTACTGCGACGCTTCCCGTCAAGGATTAGGCTGTGTCCTAATGCAAGACCGCAAAGTGATTGCTTATGCCTCTCGGCAATTGCGCCCTCACGAAGAGAACTACCCAGTTCACGACCTCGAACTTGCTGCTGTCATTCATGCGCTGAAGCAGTGGCGACATTACCTTCTCGGTAATCGTTGCGAGATCTTCACTGACCACCAAAGTCTGAAGTATCTGTTTACTCAGCCAGATCTGAACCTCCGTCAACAGAGATGGATGGAGCTTGTTGCAGACTTTGACTTGGGTATTTCCTATACGCCAGGCAAGGCTAATGTAATGGCTGATGCCTTGAGCCGCAAGTCTTACTGCAACCACCTCCAGGTTCATAAAGTTCAGCCCTCGCTTGTTGAAGAATTCAGGAAGCTGAACCTCCATATTGTTCCTCCGGGTGCACTCGCTCCCCCTCCTAAGGAGTTTGGCAAGGTGAACCTCCACGTTGTTACCCAGGGTTCCCTCAATACCCTAGTTGCTAAACCAGATCTCGAGGACAGCATCAAAAGGCTACAGAAGTATGACTCTGAAGCCCACAAGATTAAGCGCTACCTCGCAGAAGGAAAGCCCTCATTCTTCACCATTGCTGAAGATGGCACCCTATACTTCAAGGGCCGCCTAGTGGTGCCATGTGCAGAGAAAAACCTGGATATGACACAGGAAGTTATGAAAGAAGCTCATGATACGCCTCTATGTATCCATCCTGGTAGTACAAAGATGTACCAAGACATCCGTCAGAGATTCTGGTGGTCTAATATGAAGCAAGACATTGCTCGTTATGTTGCTGAGTGTGACGTTTGCCGTCGTATCAAAGCAGAACATCAAAGGCCTGCTGGAACTCTGCAACCTATCTCTATTCCTGAATGGAAATGGGACCATGTTGAGATGGACTTCGTCACTGGATTTCCCAAATCACAGAAAGGTAATGATGCTATTCTTGTCGTCATTGACCGGCTTTCCAAAGTTGCACATTTCCTGGCGGTCAAAGAAACGATCACTGCTAGCCAGTTGGCAACGCTCTATATGTCCAGGATTGTTTCACTCCACGGTATTCCATTGGTTATCAGCTCAGACCGTGGCAGCTTATTCACTTCAAGATTCTGGGCAAGTTTCCAAGAAGCTATGGGAACTCATCTGTCATTCAGTACTGCGTTTCATCCTCAATCGCAAGGGCAAGTTGAACGCGTCAACCAAGTTCTCGAAGACATGCTTCGAGCTTGTGTTATTTCCTTCGGCAAGAAATGGGAGGAATCTCTCCCGTATGCTGAGTTCTCTTATAATAATAGCTATCAAGCTAGTCTGAAGATGGCCCCCTTCGAAGTGTTATATGGACGAAAGTGCCGAACCCCTCTGAACTGGTCAGAAACTGGGGAACGTCCACTCTTCGGTCCGGATATTATCCAAGATGCCGAAGAACAAGTCCGCATTATTCGCGAGAATCTCAAGACTGCTCAGTCACGTCAGAAGAGTCAGTATGACCGTCATCATAAAGACATGGTCTATCAACCTGGCGAAAAGGCTTATCTTCGAGTCACACCTATGAAGGGTGCTCACCGCTTCGGGATCAAGGGCAAACTAGCTCCTCGCTATATTGGCCCATTCACTATTCTCGAAAGGCGTGGAAAAGTGGCATACCAACTGGAGCTACCGCCGAACCTTTCTCAGGTTCACGATGTGTTCCATGTGTCACAGCTCCGCCGTTGCTTCAAGGACCCAATCCGAGCTGTGGATCATGAAGTGCTCGAATTGCAGCAAGACCTCTCCTATAAGGAGCATCCGGTCCGCATTCTCGACCAAGCTGAACGCCGCACACGTCAGAAGGCGATCAAGTTTCTCAAAGTCCAGTGGTCGCACCATTCTGAAGATGAGGCCACTTGGGAACGAGAGGATCGTCTGCGCGAAGAATACCCCGCACTGTTTCCTTCTACCTCCTAAATCTCGGGACGAGATTTCTTGTAGTGGAGGAGATTTGTAACACCCCGAGAATCATGCTACAGTAACTCTCTGTGATTAAGCTAATCATGTTGCTAAACAGGGCTTGATCACATTTGAATCACATTTCTTTTCAAACTCCTAATTCAAACTTCAATTAAATTTAAAGTGGAAAATAAAAGTTTTCAAAAATTTAAACAAAAATGTTCGGGCCATGCCAGAAATTGCACTGATAATTATTGTGGAGAAAACACATTTTTATAAAATGCCTAAATACTTTTAAATGAAATAAAACAGAAAAGAAAATAAACAAATAAAAAGAAAATACAAAAGAGCACAGAACAAACAAACAAAAAGAAGAAGAAGGAGAAGGCCCCCCCCCCACTGGACCCCTGGCCCAACTGGGCCGACCCCCGGCCCAGCCGGCCTAGCCCACCTCTCCCACTCGCCCTCCCCTTCCCTGTTCCCCCGACCGGGGTCGGAACAGGGGCCGGTCCCCGCCGCACCCCCTCGCCGGCGACGGGGGAGGATAAGGACGCCAGCGCCCCCCGCCTCCTTGGGCCCCTCTCCCACTCGCCCTCGTTCACCTCTCGGCCTCTGCGCCTCTCCCTCCCCCCCCCAGATCCACGCCGCTCCCTCTTTCCCCACGCCCGACGCTGTCGCCGCCGTTCTCCGTCGTTCACGCGGCCACCGAGCCCCGTTCTCCTCCCCGACGTGACCCCGAGCTCCGCCGCGTCGAGCCCGTCCTCCCCGACCACCTGCTCGAGCCGGGACCCCCTACTTCGCCCCCAACGCCGTCGCCTTCTTCCTCGGGTCGCCGCCGTCTCCTTCGACTCCGGCGACTGCTGCTGCTACTAAGCCACCCACGGGCCTCCGTGTGCCGCGCGGTGAGCTTCTCCCCCTCCTCCCTTGTCCTTTCGCTCTCGCGCGCCCCCTAGCTGCTTCCCCCCCCCCGCGCGCCCGAACGCAGCGCCGCGGAGCTCGCCGCCGGCAAGGCTCCGGTGACCTTTTGGTCACGGGCTCAAGCCCGTTGCACTCCCCACAGCGCGTAGATGCTCCCCAGCCCTCCGCTTGCTCGATAGCACGCCGTAGCCCTGTTTCCGTCGGGCACCTGTGCGCGCCGCCGCCTCCGCCGCTCGCCGGCGCCGATTCCGGCCAGGTCCGGCGAAGCTACGGCCACCATTGGATGCGGCGCTGCGAGCTCCTTCGAATGAGCCTAGCCCCGCTCCTCCCCGAGCCCCGTAGCGCGATTCCGGCCAACTCCGGCGAGGGGCCGCCGCTGTTTTGGTCGCCGGAGTCGCTCCGGCGCCGGCCGCCGACGTGGCTGGCCTGGGGCCACCCCAGTGCCACTGCCAGTGGGCCCCGTGGGTCCCAGTTGACTGGGTTGACCCAGTCAACTGCTGACTGGGCAGGCCCAGCCACTGACATGCGGGCCCCGCCGCATAATTAACAAAAAAAAATGTTTTTTATAATTAAAACTAATTAATTAATCTAATTAGGCACTGACAGGTGGGGTCCAGTAGTTAATTAACTAAAATTAGTTAGTTTAATCTTCTGTTAGCCCACTGTCTATGACAGGTGGGCCCACCTGGTCAGTTTGACCTGGTCAGCCGCTCTGTTGACCTGCTGACGTCAGCATTGCCTCATGCTGACGTCATAATTCATTTTTGCTTAATTCAAATAATTCCAGAAATTCAAATAAACTTTGAAAATTCATATCTTTTAAACCGTAACTCGGATGAAAATGTTTTCTATATGAAAGTTGCTCAGAACGACGAGACGAATCCGAATACGCAGTCCGTTCGTCCACCACACCTCCCTAACCTATCGAACTAGCAACTTTCCCCCTCCGGTCCGTCTGTCCGAAAACGCGAAACATCGGGAATACCTCCCGGATGTCCTCCCCCCTTCGCCGGTACCACCTACTGTCGCGTTAGGACACACCTAGCACCGCTCATTGTCATGTCACGCATCGTCATGCTTATGTTTGCATTGTATTTACTGTTTCTTCCCCCTCTTCTCTCCGGTAGACTACGAGACCGACACTGCTGCTGCCCAGTTCGCCTACGGAGTCGACGACCCCTCCTACTTGCCAGAGCAACCAGGCAAGCCCCCCCTTGATCACCAGATATCGCCTATTCTTCTCTATCCTGCTTGCATTAGAGTAGTGTAGCATGTTACTGCTTTTCGATATCCTATCCTGATGCATAGCCTATCCTTGCTACTACTGTTGTTACCTTTACCTGCAATCCTACATGCTTAGTATAGGATGCTAGTTACCATCAGTGGCCCTACATTCTTGTCCGTCTGCTGTGCTATACTATCGGGCCGTGATCACCTGGGCGGTGATCACGGGTATATACTTATATACTATATACATGACACATGTGATGACTAAAGTCGGGTCGGCTCGTAGGAGTACCCGCAAGTGGATCTTTGTGGCGGAGCGACAGGGCAGGTTGAGACCGCCTAGGTGAGAGGTGGGCCTGGCCCTGGTCGGCGTTCGCGGTTACTTAACACGCTTAACGAGATCTTGGTATTTGATCTGAGTCTGGCCATTTGGTCTATACGCACTAACCATCTACGCGGGAGTAGTTATGGGTATCCCGGCGTCGTGGTATCAGCCGAAGCCTTCGTGACGTCAGCGACTGAGTGGCGCGCGCCGTGTTGGACCGCTTTGACGTAACCGCCGTGATCGTGTGGGTTGCTAGGTCTGCTCGCGGCCGCGTTCGCAACGTGCAGGTGTGCATAGGGCGATGGGCCCAGACCCCTGCGCGCTTAGGATTAGACCGGCGTGCTGACCGCTCTGTTGTGCTTAGGTGGGGCTGCGACGCGTTGATCTTACGAGGCCGGGCATGACCCAGAAAAGTGTGTCCGGCCAAATGGGATCGAGCGTGTTGGGTTATGTGGTGCACCCCTGCAGGGAAGTTTATCTATTCGAATAGCCGTGTCCCTCGGTAAAAGGACGACCCGGAGTTGTACCTTGACCTTATGACAACTAGAACTGGATACTGAATAAAATACACCCTTCCAAGTGCCAGATACAACCCGGTGATCGCTCTCTAACAGGGCGACGAGGAGGGGATCGCCGGGTAGGATTATGCTATGCGATGCTACTTGGAGGACTTCAATCTACTCTCTTCTACATGCTGCAAGATGGAGATGGCCAGAAGCGTAGTCTTCGACAGGACTAGCTATCCCCCTTTTATTCTGGCATTCTGCAGTTCAGTCCACTGATATGCCCCTTTACACATATACCCATGCATATGTAGTGTAGCTCCTTGCTTGCGAGTACTTTGGATGAGTACTCACGGTTGCTTCTCTCCCTCTTTTCCCCCTTTCCTTTCTATCTGGTTGTCGCAACCAGATGCTGGAGTCCAGGAGCCAGACGCCACCGTCGACGACGACACCTACGACACTGGAGGTGCCTACTACTACGTGCAGGCCGCTGACGACGACCAGGAGTAGTTAGGAGGATCCCAGGCAGGAGGCCTGCGCCTCGTTCGATCTGTATCCCAGTTTGTGCTAGCCTTCTTAAGGCAAACTTGTTTAACTTATGTCTGTACTCAGATATTGTTGCTTCCGCTGACTCGTCTGTGATCGAGCACTTGTATTCGAGCCCTCGAGGCCCCTGGCTTGTATTATGATGCTTGTATGACTTATTTATGTTTTAGAGTTGTGTTGTGATATCTTCCCATGAGTCCCTGATCTTGGTCGTACACATTTGCGTGCGGGATTAGTGTACGGTCAAATCGGGGGCGTCACATGTGTGAAATTTGAGGGTTGGCCAGTCGTCGGCTTCTGCCCTCACATAGGTAGTACGAAGGTGTTCGGGATGGAATCTAAACAATCTTGATCCAATTATATGGTCCTTGAAGGAGTTGTTTAGCGCAATGAACCAGGCAATCAGACTATGTGGCTTAAACGCCCTCACTTAGCCATAGGAGTTTTATAATAAAACATGGGCGCAGCCCCTGGTATACGAACCAGGGTGCTGTCAGCGTTTGATCGGGAAGTACCGATCCTTCGCATGATGCGGAAAAAATCTCAAGCGATTTGTAACCCTCGAACAGCTGGCCGGCTCTCGCCGTATCATGACAGTCAGTTTTCGGCTTTCTCTACTGAGGTGCACATCTGGTCAAGGCCAGGCACAATCGTAGTAGTTCTCCCTTTACCACCCTAGCCGATATAGCGGAATGTAGGGTAGCAAGCTATAACGCCCACGATGCGGCTATATCTCCCACTTGTCGAGGCATGACTTAGAGGCATAACCGCATTGTGGTTTTGTCGCAAGAAGGGTCATCTTCACACAATCCCATGTAATGAACAAGAATGGGATAAAGAGTTGGCTTACAATCGCCACTTCACACAATACATAAATAAATCATACATCAATCAGAGTACACACATAGGTCCGACTACGGAACCAAATAAAAGAAGACAACCCCAAATGCTAGATCCCCGATCGTCCCAACAGGGCTCCACTACTGATCAACAAAAAACGAAACAACACAACGAACAAGATCTTCATCGAGCTCCCACTTGAGCTCGATTGCGTCACCTGCACTGGTATCCTCGGCACCTTCAACTGTTTTGGAAGTATCTGTGAGTCACGAGGACTCAACAATCTCACACCCGCGAGATCAAGACTATTTAAGCTTATGGGTAGGAAAGGGTAGTGAGGTGGAGTTGCAGCAAGCACTAGCATATATGGTGGCTAACATACACAAATAAGAGCGAGAAGAGAAGCAACGGAACGGTCGTCAACTAGTAATGATCAAGAAGTGATCCTGAACTCCTACTTACGTCAAACATAACCCAAAACCGTGTTCACTTCCCGGACTCCGCCGAGAAGAGACCATCACGGTTACACACACGGTTGATGTATTTTAATTAAGTCAAGTGACAAGTTCTCTACAACTGGACATTAACAAATTCCCATCTGCCTCATAACCGCGGGCACGGCTTTCGAAAGATAATACCCTGCAGGGGTGTCCCAACTTAGCCCATCATAAGCTCTCACGGTCAACGAAGGATAAACCTTCTCCCGGAAAGACCCGATCAGTCTCGGAATCCCGGTTTACAAGACATTTCGACAATGGTAAAACAAGACCAGCAAAGCCACCCGAATGTGCCGATAAATCCCGATAGGAGCTGCACATATCTCGTTCTCAGGGCACACCGGATGGGCAAGACGTCGGGTTGGCATAGACCCTGGTTGCCCAGGGGGCGCCGGACATCGCCCAGTTTGGGCCAGCACTCGAAGGAGCACTAGTCCGGGGGTTTAAATAAAGATGACCCTCGGGCTCACGAAAACCCAAGGGAAAAAGGCTTAGGTGGCAAATGGTAAAACCAAGGTTGGGCCATGCTGGAGGAGTTTTATTCCAGGCGAACTGTCAAGGGGGTCCCATAAATAACCCAACCGCGTAAGGAACGCAAACTCAAGGAACATAATACCGGTATGACGAAAACTAGGGCGGCAAGAGTGGAACAAAACACCAGGCATAAGGCCGAGCCTTCCACCCTTTACCAAATATATAGATGCATTAATTAAATAAGAGATATTGTGATATTCCAAAATATCCATGTTCCAACGTGGAACCAACTTCAACTTCACCTGCAACTAGCAACGCTATAAGAAGGGCTGAGCAAAAGCGGTAACTTAGCCAAACAACGGTTTGCTTGGAAAGGATGGTTGGCGGCTTGACATGGCAATATGGGAGGCATGATATAGCAAGTGGTAGGTAGTGCAGCATAGCAGAATGGAGCGAACAACTAGCAAAGCAAAGATAGAAATGATTTTGAGGGTATGGTCATCTTGCCTGCAAGGTTCTCAGAGTTGTCGAAAGCTTGATCCTCGTAAGCGTACTCAACAGGTTCCTCGTTCATGAACTCGTCTCCCGGCTCTACCCAAAATAAGAACACAAGCAATGGAACCACAATCAATCACGGGAAATGCACAAGCAACATGATGGAAAACATGCCTGATATGCGGGATATGATATGCGATGCATATGCGTGCTCCGGAAGAAAAATGATGAACAAGGCAGTAACTTGGCAACCCAAGCATGCCACTGGAAAGGTGAGATGATTTCGGTCGAAATCGATATAAAGATCACTGGAAACGGATGCACGGTTTGCAAATGGCAAGCAAAACAAGAGTGACACGATTCTGCGATTAACAGCCTGATAGCACTTAGAATACAACAAGAAACTATGCTACAGCACTCCAACATAGCAACAAAGCATATGGCAGTAATCTACAGGAGATGCTTGACAAAAGATGAACAGTGAGCTATGGATAGATCACAAAAGAACAGGTTCAAACAAGCATGGCAAAAGTGCAAAAGATATCAGGTTCACAGAATTGGTGAAAATATTAAACATGGCTGAAACTGCATCAGGTAGCAATGTTCAGAGCAAGCAATCAACATGCTACAAGAACTTAAAATAACAAAACAAGGAATGGAATGAATCTACTAAATGCACAGAACAAAAGTCCCTTACTGACCATGAGCCAAAAAGGACAAGAAGATATGATGGCCCCATGTAAACATAGCAAGTTTCAGGTTTCAGACTTAGCAGAAAACAGAGCATGGCAGAAACAGACATTATGAGGCATATTGGTGAGCTTGATGCACTCATCAAAAAGCAATGCATGACAAAACAAGCATACCTACAGCAAGATGGCATGTTTATGAAGCTATCCATGGCAAGATCAAATTCATAGCATGTATTAAACAATTACAACAACCTTGGCAAAATTGAATATCATGTTAAGAATCTGCCAGGAATATTTTATAGCAAAAGTAGAGCAAGATTGAGACATGCTAGGGCACTCCATAATTTCAAAAAGAGGCACGGATGGATAGATGACAACTATATCTACAAAAAATCCTTACTGAACGTCACCAAAATAAGCATGGATCTCACTGTAGACACATGGATACATGGCAACAAAATAACAACAGAAACAGACTTAGTGACCCTAAAATCAAAAACATTATGAAGCCTAGTTTGGATGCTTGTGCTAGTCACCAAAGAGATCAAAAAAATACATGGCATACACCTCTGTAAAGATGGCATGGCATACATCAAAACACATGTAGAGATCATGCCCATAAGATGCACACATCAAATGCAACAAAAATAACAAATCCTCAAGTTCTGATAAGTAACAGCACTTAACAGCATATAGCACTCTTGCCTCAGAGATTTGGGCATCAAGATGGACTCAAATTAACATGGCATAATGGAACAAAATGAAGAGCATCTAGAGACGAACATTTCGATATATTACACGCACGAAACGGAGCTATATGCAGAGAGTTATGATGCAATGAATAGAGCCATATATTATGCAAAACTTCGGGACGGAATATTTCGAGAGGGGGGAGGAAAGTCAACTGTCGGTTTGGATCGAGATCCGGCGCGGATCGGGCTCGGGTGGCTCGCCGGAGTTGAGGACGGCCGGAGAAGGAGGGACGCGCGGCAGCCGGCGAGAGCTCGGGGGGAGAGGAGGCGGCGCGGGGTCGCCGGAGGAGGAGGCGGCCGACGCGCACGGGCAGAGGCGACGGCGGCGGCGCCCGCGGGCACAGGCGGCGAGGAGCACCGGCGAGAGGAGGCGGAGCGGCGGGCGGCGGCGGGAGCCGCGCGGAAGGAGGCGGAGGCGCGCGCGGGGGCGGCGACGCGGATGGGCTCGCGGGGGCCCGCGCGGGCCGAGCGGGCCGGCGGCGGCTGGTGGCGCGGGGGCCACGTGGCAGCTCCCGATTGGCCCGGGGCGGCGGCGGCGATGCGTCCGTCCGGACCGGACGTGTCCGGCGGCGCGGGGTGGAAGAAGACTAGGGTTTGATCTGCGAAAATTTCGGAGGGGGAGGTGTTTATATAGGCATAGGAAGTTAGGAGACTCCAAATGGAGTGCGGTTTTCGCCCACACGATCGTGATCGAACGACTGAGAGCATGGAAGGGACTTATGTGGGTTTTGGGCTGTTTGGAGGGGGTTTTGATGCAACACACAAAAGGACTTTGCGGTTACCCGGTTAACCATTGGAGCATCAAACGACCTCCAAATGGAACGAAACTTGACAGGTGGTCTACCGGTGGTGTACCAAGGCCACTTGGCAAACCTCGGTCCATTCCGAGAACGTTTAACACCCGCTCACGAAAAGAAACAAGAGGGGGGCGCCAGTGCGTGTGGGAGTGCCGGATTGCAAAACGGACAACGGGGAAAATGCTCGGACGCATGAGACGAACACGTATGCAAATGAGATGCACATGATGACATGATATGAAATGCATGACATGAACAAAATGCAAAACGAAAAACAAAACCCGACCATGGAGGGAATATCATAACACATAGCCGAAAATGGCAAGAGTCTGAGTTACAAATACGGAAAGTTACATCCGGGGTGTTACAACACTCCACCACTACGAGAGGATCTCGTCCCGAGATCTAGGATGGCACCGGAGGGAAACGGAAGAGGAAAAGGTAAAACAAAGTTGCTTCTTTGACAAACGAGTGAAACCAACGAACCTTAAGAGGTTAAACAATTTTTAGAAAAGAATACAACGGAGATGAACGAGATTACAAACACTCCGTTAGAAAAGGAGAACAAGGAACATTATGAGAACCTTGTGGGTTGAAAGACATGAAACAAGGGCTTAACGAACCAAAAGAATATGAAACCACACCGATATAACGAGATAGCCAAGGAACAAGAATGACATAATTTTGACAGCACTTCGGTTGAAAAAGAGAAGGAAACTTGATAAGATGAAAAGAAATTGAAGAGATGACACCACACTCCGGTTAAATGGATAAGCAAGGAAAGAAGATGATCTTGACAAAACGAGCAGATGGGTCGAAGAGAGCGATATCACAATGCCTCCGGCAGAAACGAAAGAATGCAATGAAAAGAACGGAGAAGAACGGAGTTGTTGAAAAATCAACAGAGAAAGGATATGATCTTCGTGGGCTTATGGAGATATCTCAAAACTTGAGGTGAAATTGTGCCACTAACAAAAACAATTGCTTGCTTGAGATCAACGAAGAGATGAAAACTTCTCTCGCCGAGAGGATAGGAGAAAACTTGGATCATTCATAAGCACCATAATAGCAACATTCCTTAGGGAAGGATTTAGGTGAAACATGACACAAGATAAATCCAACGAAGAGATTGGTGGATTTAAAATATCTCATTCTTGGCAACATGGGAATCATGAAAAGCGAACTCAAATTGTCAAGAATGACATAACACCACCTCAAATGATAAGGTAGAACAAATTGCACTTCGGACTGCAAGATGAAGAATACTTGAGCTCCTCTGAAAAGAATCTCGATGAACACTTCGAGAAGGGATTAAATCCTTGATGAACCACCATGAAAAAAAAACTCCATGAAGAATTCCAGTAATAAAAGGATGATAGAAAGAAAGAGAAGTTGAAAACACCAGGTGAAGCCTTGCAGTGATAAGATGAAGCTTTGAAATGATATAACCGAGAAAACTTGGAACTCCGGAAAGAAAGATGAACAAATGAAATCAAGAATTTTGATGAACCTCCGGAATAAGGAATTGAATTTACTCGATGAAACAAGAATAAGAATTACATTATGCTCATCCTTCACCAATTAATTGATGACAAGCAATGGATTTGTCATACTACTTATTCTCGTGGAAAGGATTAAGATAGATATGGCGCAAACATGAATAAGGTCTTGATGGAACCACCGGTGGGATTTGGAAACAACGAATGAATTAATATGATAACCAAGAAAGAGAACTCTTGAACGAACCACCGTAAGAATTGGAAATAATTGAAGAAAAGAGGACGAAACACCGTAAGAATTAAAGAACGCGCGAAAATATTCGAGGGAATTTAGATACATGAGAACGAATAGATCACGAGCTGACTAGAGGATACTTGAACGATGCACCGGAAGAATATGGAGATGAACGAAGAGACATCAATTTAGAATAATTGGAGAACGAGGCTGAAAACTTAGAACGAAGAAATCTTCTGAAATGATGGCCTTCGGAGAATCAAACTGAAAAGATTGCTGAAATGCTCCAGATGGGTGAAAAGAATTCCCACAATCAAAAACAATTATGAGAGGATGGCATCAAGCTAGAACCATGAATCTTGAAGAGAATGGAGCAAGATTTAAGAAAAACTCTTCTTCGGTCTTCAAATGTTGAGAATGACGATGAGAAACACCACCATGAATTGTTGAGATACTCCGGGATGAAAATTAGAAAGATTGAACCAACAATGAAAAGAGTTTGAAAGATCTTGGAGAAAGACATTTGACTGATGATAATTCATTCTTACGTCAAACTTTGCAATGAATTAGAGAATAACTCCGGAAAGAATTAGAAGAGTTAGGTAAGATCCTGGGAAAAAACCTGTGGGTTAGGGCCCACTCAAAAGATACACCGTTGAATGATTAAAAGAAAGATTGCACTGGTTGAATTAAATGGCACAAAATAGATAACAACCTCGAGATAGCTTGAACGGATTGGGAATGAAATGCGAATCTTCTGAGATATCTTCAGCACTCCAGATAACATGAATAGCAAGAGGTGGATGATTAAGAGATGCACCGACATGAGAAAGCATTTGAAACGAGGAAAAGAATACGATCAACACTGAAAGCTTGACTTGAGTCCACCGGAGAAGAAAAAGAACGAAGAATAATAAACTTGAAACTCCGTTAGTATCTTCATGGGAAAACACCGGATAAGAACATTGAAAGAAAAGAATGAAGAGACTTCGCATCAATAAAAAGGAAACTTGATTAAGAAATCTGAGTCCTTGAAGAAAAAAGGGTGGGAGGGCGGGAAAACAAATGCAACTTGGGGCTGATGGAATGGATACTGTCGTGGAATTGTCACGGCAGATGTCCTCAAGCTAGGACTTAGTCGTGGAGCCATCGCCGCTAGGAAGCTTGAAGGGGTTAGCAGGACAAGGAACACGAGGGTTTATACTGGTTCGGCCCCTTACGGCGAAGGTAAGAGCCTACGTCCAGTTGAGGTGGTATTGATTAGGGTTTCGATGACCAGGGAGCTTAACTGCTATGCCTGGCTCTCGATGAGATCTTTCCTGTCCTTCAACCGCCGCCGGGTCGTCCCTTTATATAGAGAGGTTGACGCCCAGCAGCTCTCAGAGTCCCGGCCCGCTCATAAAAGTGTCCGACTTGGACTCTCAACTATTCTTGCCTTACACTACAAGTCTCGCCATACGGCGGTTTATCACTACGGGCCTTAAGCCATCTCCGGGTCTTAAGCCCATCTTTGGCCCACCGTCTTCAAGCTTGGCGCCGGGCTTCAAGTGATGACCCTTATGAGTAACCCGGCCCTTTCCGGCGGGTGACTCTAAGGTTTATATCCTCAACAGATACCGTTGAGAAAACCTAGAATTGATCTTGCGAATATTGAAAATGATCGGATCCACTTGAAGAGAAGAACACCGGTTGAAAAGAATTAATATGACAACCTCGATGATCGAAAGGATTAGCAACCACATAGAAATATGAGAACACTGCTTAGAATAAGGTATGGAATCAACACTTGACTTCGAAGCAACTCGGATACCACAACTTAAAACAAAACAAAGGATTGGCTTGCAGAATAAGCCGGAACAAACATATGATAGAGATTTCGTCCGAAGTTCTTCCCGTTCTTCGCCGTCGCCCACGAGTTCTTGGTAGTTTTCATTTTTACTGCCTCTTCTTGATCTTAGGACAGTATAGAACCAACGCGGCGGCTGTTTAGCACCCATTTCAAATCCAAATAGATCCCTTTTCACTGCATAAAGGCTCCGTTCAAGCCCAAGATCTTCCTTTGCATCTGTTTTTAGGTCTAGAAACTTTCTTTTTAGCCGATCGTTTTGATCCAAATTATTTACTGCAATGTGTGAAACCTGTTTTCACCACACTTAGTAAAAAACTGCACCTGTTAAGTCATGGCGGTTTACATTTCCGGTTTAAAGAAAAACACGCACCGTAGAACCTTCCGGCTCAAAGGAGGCCATGTGCCATAAAATTTTCCGGCTTATCTGTGACAAGGTCGTAAACAATCGAATTACTCTTAACACCTCCAGCGGCTTAGATAACCCGATGCACCTAGATATATGTCATTAGTCCCCTCCATAAGCCGCCACTTTAACATTGAACTGTAAATTTCCTCCGGCTTATAATTAAACCGGGCATGTTTCCTTTTATCATAGGCTTCCGACCTTCACCATGCCTCCCAAAGCTCCTAAAGCACCCATAACTTGCAATTGGATGAGGTCCAATGTCACCGACGAGACTTTAGCGGATTTTTTCAAGTCAGGTTACCTGCCTAAGAAGGACGTCATGTCCTACCATGCCCCTGACCCGTCAGAGGAGAGACCACAGCCAAAGGACGGGGAGGTAGTGATTTTTGCGGATCACATGAGCCGGGGCTTCGCACCGCCCGGCTCAAAGTTCTTTAGAGACGTGCTGAATTTCTTTGACCTGCGGCCACAAGACATAGGACCCAATTCTGTGTCCAATATATGCAACTTCCAAGTGTTCTGCGAAGTCTACCTTGGAGAGGAGCCCAGCCTGCTGCTCTTCAGAGAGCTCTTCTACCTGAACCGTCAGAACGAGTGCGCCAACGGGCCAAGCTTGGAACTTGGCGGCATCTCCATTCAGCGACGGAGAGACTGCCTTTTCCCTTACGCCGAGCCGCCGAGTCACCCAAAGGACTGGAACCAGACGTGGTTCTATTGCCAAGACACGTCGCCGGCTGACGAGAGCCCGCTGCCCAGCTTTCGCCCTTCACGTCTGGAACCAACTCACCCTCTGTCTGACAAGTTAACTCAGGCGGAGCGCCAACCTCTGCTCCCCACCATCAACAAGATCAAGGCTCTCCTGGGCAATGGTCTCAACGGAATTGATCTGGTCCGGGTCTGGATCTCGTGGCGGGTGATCCCCCTGAGCCGCCGCCCCGGCTTAATGTGTGAATACACAGGCCGGAAAGATGACCCCCTGCGACACAGCCGCAACGATCTTCCTGAAGACGTTGTTGAAGACATGACCAAGGCCCTTTTAAATGAGAGCTTGGCAGACTGCGGGAGGACCGGGTTAGCCCCCTTCTGCAAGACCAACCCAGCCCCAGCAGTAAGCCGCTGATCTGAACATCTTATCTTCTTCTGTAGATAACCTTCATCTAAATCTTTAAGAAATCATCATTGTATTTTTCAGGCTGATGACAAATTCTGGAAGGTCAAATATGACCATGAGGCGGCCAAGAAGGCCAGGAAGGCTAAGAAAGCCGCCAAGAGAGCCGCTCCCCGTAAGAAGGGAAGTAGGCCTACTGCTTCAGAGCTGCTGCAACTAAGCGACAGCTCCGAGTCAGAGGTAACCCCTGAACCTGTAAGCTCTTGTTGTATTTGTTGTTCATTTCTGTCCACCTTATCAATACTGTTCATCAACAGGATGACACCGGAGCAAGTAACCCGGTGGTTGAAGAGGTAATGACACTTTCCTCCGACTCGGAGCCCTTGCCAAGGCTGAAAGTCCGAAGGGTAACCCAGAAAGTATGATTTTCTCATCCTTTAGCTTATCAAGATCCTCAATTTCTTTTGAAGCAACAGACTCATGAGAGCCGGCGGCACACCCGGACCAACAAGGACGCTGACCTCTCCTCCGGCTTACCCGACGCATCGAGGAAACGCCGAACCGAGGTTATCTCCAACTTGTACCCTTTTCATCCTTTGGCGGGTGTTATACGTCAACCGCTCAATTCTTCTGATTCAAACTTTCAGGAAACCTCACCCTCCTCTGGTGACTCGATGCAATCAAGCCTGCCGGCCTTCAAGACCGTACCCGGGTAATGATGATCATCTCTTGTTGTGCTTATCTTTGCTCATACCTTTGTACTAACCTTTTTGTCCTTTCAGCGCCCAGGCAAAGCTCACCAAGAGGGCGAAGAAGAATAAGTCGGTCGAAGAGACGGACTTGCCTGAACCGGAGGTAGCAGCTCAAGAACCGCCAGCTGCCTCCGCTCCCGAAGCCACCGCTCCAACCGACAAGGCAACTGCAGAAGCTTCTGCTAACCCGGAGACCTCCAGCTCGGCTCAGCCGGTCAATGACCCGGACGTGGTAATCACACGGACGGAATTTGTTGAGCCGGGGAGACCTACTGCACTGGCCAAGTGCTCCGCCAAGGAGTTGCTACAGCACCGCCAGGTTAATCTGGACCTCACCGACTACGCCAATCTGAACATCGGAGAGATCGTCTCCGGCTATGTCAACCAAGTGCACAAGAGCCGGGATGTAGAGATCGGCATGGTGAACCAGATTCAGCAGAAGTCTGAGGTACTACTCTTCTTTCTTCTTGCTTACTTCATAGTTATATTGTTATTCTTACCATACTCTAGCCCCCAAGTCTACGACTTATGATAGAATATGTTGTAGACTTAAGTTCCGGCTTACTCGCTTGAACTGGCAATTTGTAAATAGAAACGTTCGATATGCATTAGCCCCCAAGTGCCAAGTGTCTTTGCTTGGAAAGTGCTTGGGACTTAAAAATTGCATAATAACTGTTCATCCTATAACCCGGAAATTATGCAGGCTGCTTGCAAGAAGTTTGAAGCTGACATCTCTGATCTGAAGACCCGCCTGAGGACGCAAGAAACGGAGACCCGGAAGGCCAATGCCAAATTTGTGTCCAGTATTGGTGCGCAAGAAAAGCTGAAGACGGACTTTGACGCTGAACGGAAAGCTTGGGCCGAAGAAAAGGCTACTCTGGTGAACCGGGCCGAACATGCGGAGAAGGCTCTGACAGAGAAGACCGCCGAACTCTCCGGCTTAAAGCGCCAAGTGTCCCAGATGTTTGCCGCAATTTTCGGTAAGTCATTTCACCGGCTTTCATCAAGTTTATAATCTTTATATCTCATAACTCATCCTTGTCGGCGGCTTATCTTATTCTGTTAAACAGGTCCCAGAAGCGCCAACCTCAACCAAAGCGTGGTAACCAAGTTGAAGGCCGTGTACACCCTGGTGGAGCAACTCTACACCGGGTCACAGCGTGCTTTGGCTGTGGTGGCCCTATCCAATGAGGTGCCGACTCACCTGGCGGAAGTTCTTCGCCGGCTCGCCGTTCTTCCTCAACATGTCCAAGAGCTGCGACGGGCCTCTGCAAGAGCCGGAGCCATAGCTGCTCTGAGCCGGGCCAAGGCGTTCCTTCCAGAACTAGACCCGGCGGACATCGCTCTGGGCTACCCCAGTTTGAAGGAATACGGCACCCCCTTCGACCAAAGGGACTTTGCAGCCTGCGTGAAGATCGTACGCCCGGTGGCCACTCTGATTGGCAATGATACGGATCTGACTAAGTACCAGCCGGGTTACAATTCAGAGAATCAGAGGATCCCCACTCCGCGCTATGAAGCCATCAGCTTAGTCCCGCCGACTCGGAAGCACACCTTTGCCCCGGAGATTGACCCGGCCGGGTTAATTGACGAGGAAGCTCAATTTGAAGCTCTGAGCGGCATTGACTGGAAGTCATCAACTTTCCAGGTCTTGGGAACAGCCGGAGGAGCGGAGAGGGATGAGCCGGAAACTTCAACCCAGCAAGCATCGTAACTCTGCAGGCGGCTTATTAAACAATGTGTCACCCTTTTGGACTCGATGAGTCTTGTAATAGAGTAGGACCAACACTTTAACTTTGTCGTGCCATCGTGCACGCGTTGAATGCTGAATTCCATTGAAGTTGTCTCCTTTATACTTCTCCGGGTCATAATTGATCATTCATTTTCCTTAAGCTCAAATAGTTGCCTTTAACTATCCTGCCTAGAAGGACAAATCACAAGTCTCTAGGCGGCTTACCGCACTGAGAATCATAGTTTTAGACATATAACCCGGAATATGAATCAAAAAAGACTGGTCCTCAATTATGTCCTTGATATACCCGTAATAACACACTTACCGGCCTGCAAGCACACTTCCGGCTTATATAACCCGGGTAATAAGGTTGGTACCTCAATTCCGGTTTACCAGTCTTAATAATACCAATTGTATTCGACTAGTACTATAAATCAAAGTTAAGCCGGCAAAGTGAGACCCGCCATGCTCACTTGAAATAATCAGAAGAACTCGCTATAAAATCAGAAGAACTTAGGGGCTTCCGGTTCGAATACGACCAGAGACCCGTCCCAAAGGGGTTATGCTAGGATTCGAATGCGATCATATAGCCCCCAGTGGGTGTGGCGATGCCAATCAAGAGGGTACCGACAGCTATGTTCTCTTTGGTTCGAATACGACCCATGTTTGAACAGGAAGCCCCCAAATGACCTTAAGAATTGTTTAACGACGCTGATTCGAATACGATCCACGTCGGTTCCCAAAGAGGTTAAACTATGATTCAAATATGATCAAAGAAAACTCCCCAATGAGCTCGGCACTTTGCCAATCAAATGGGTATCGACAGCTATGTTCTCTTTGGTTCGAATACGACCTATGTTTGAACAGGAAGCCCCCAAGTGACTATATTGTGTATGGCTAGATTCGAATACGATCATAAGCCGGATCCTCCTTCACGTTATCACATGATCTTGTAATGAAAACAACACATTCATTGTTGGAGGAGAAAAAAGGACAGAGGTCCTGCTTTATTGCTTATCATAATATATACATGGCTTAGAGAAATATGTACATTATGAGAGCCGGTGGCTCAAGTGTAATAAGGCCGAAGCTGAGCTATGTTCCACGGCCGACGGGTCTCTTCCTCCGACTTACGTGAATCTTTGTGCTCCCGAACGTCAATGAGGTAATATGACCCGTTGTGCAAATTCTTGCTGACCACAAAGGGCCCTTCCCAAGGCGGGGATAGCTTATGCGCATCTGTTTGATCTTGGATGAGCCGGAGCACCAGATCGCCTTCCTGGAAGACCCGGGATTTAACCCGGCGACTATGATAATGGCGCAGGTCCTGTTGGTAAATCGCTGAGCGAGCTGCTGCCACATCGCGGTGTTCGTCCAACAAGTCAAGAGCATCCTTGGCGCGCCTGTTCATTATCCACCTCAACATAAGCCGCCACTCGAGGCGAATCATGACGGATGTCACTGGGGAGGACTCCTTCCGCTCCATAAACCATGAAGAAAGGCGTGAAACCTGTAGACCTGTTAGGAGTAGTGTTGATGCTCCACAACACGGAGGGTAACTCCTCCACCCAACAACCCGGCGTCCGTTGTAAAGGGACCAAAAGCCAGGGTTTGATGCCTTTCAGAATCTCCTGATTAGCCCTCTCAGCTTGACCATTGGACTGAGGGTGAGCCACTGATGAAACATCAAGTCTAATATGCTCTCGTTGACAAAACTCCTCCATGGCGCCTTTGGATAAATTGGTACCATTGTCAGTTATAATGCTGTGTGGAAAGCCAAAGCGAAAGATCACCTTTTTCATAAACTGAACTGCCGTGGCTGCATCACACTTGCTAACTGGCTCTGCTTCAACCCACTTGGTAAATTTG
This sequence comes from Triticum aestivum, assembly GCF_018294505.1. Classification (NCBI taxonomy): domain Eukaryota; kingdom Viridiplantae; phylum Streptophyta; class Magnoliopsida; order Poales; family Poaceae; genus Triticum; species Triticum aestivum. The sequence goes on along the minus strand of NC_057802.1, from coordinate 450,428,297 downwards.
TCAACTGCCACCAAGAGGTGGGTCTTCTTATCCTTGGACCTTTTAAAAGGCCCAACCATATCAAGCCCCCAGACCGCAAAGGGCCAAGTAATTGGGATCATCCTCAGCTCCTGAGCCGGCACATGAGCCCGTCGCGAGAACCTTTGGCAACCATCACATTTACTGACCAAGTCCTCCGCATCAGCATGAGCCGTCAGCCAATAAAAACCATGACGAAAAGCCTTGGCCACAAGAGACTTTGAGCCGGCGTGATGGCCACAATCCCCTTCATGAATCTCACACAAGATCTCTTGACCTTCCTCAGGGGAGACACAACGCTGGAACGCTCCCGTAACACTGCGGCGATGCAACTCACCATTGATAACAATCATTGACTTAGACCGCCGGGTTATTTGTCTGGCCAAAGTTTCATCCTCAGGCAAATCTCCCCGGGTCATGTAAGCCAGATAAGGCATTGTCCAGTCCGGTATGATGTGGAGAGCCGCCACCAGTCGTGCCTCCGGGTCAGGGACAGCCAAGTCTTCCTCTGTAGGCAACTTAACAGAAGGGTTATGCAGGACGTCCAGGAAAATATTAGGCGGCACCGGTTTTCGCTGAGAGCCCAGCCGGCTTAAAGCATCAGCCGCCTCGTTCTTCCTGCGATCGATGTGCTCTACTTGGTAACCCTGAAAGTGCCCAGCAATGGCATCAACTTCGCGGCGATAAGCCGCCATGAGAGGGTCCTTGGAGTCGCACTTTCCTGATACTTGTTGAGCCACCAAGTCTGAGTCGCCGAAGCACCTTACCCGGCTCAAGCTCATCTCCTTAGCCATCCGAAGACCGTGGAGCAAGGCCTCGTACTCAGCTGCGTTGTTGGTACAAGGAAACATCAATTGTAGCACATAATGGAACTTATCACCCTTAGGGGAAGCCAATACGACTCCAGCCCCCGAGCCCTCCAACTGCCTGGACCCATCAAAGTGAGTAGTCCAATATGTGTTATCCGGTTTTTGTTCGGGCACTTGTAGCTCTGTCCAATCATTGATGAAATCCACCAAAGCCTGAGATTTAACAGCAGTGTGTGGCACATACTTCAGACCATGAGGTCCGAGCTCTATAGCCCACTTAGCCACTCTCCCTGTGGCCTCCCTGTTCTGAATGATATCTCCAAGGGGGGCAGAACTGACCACAGTGATGGGGTGACCCTGGAAATAATGCTTAAGCTTCCGGCTTGCCATGAACACACCATAAACAAGTTTCTGCCAATGCGGATACCGCTGCTTGGACTCAATGAGTACTTCGCTGACATAATAAACCGGCCTCTGAACCGGATGCTCCTTACCCTCTTCCTTGCGCTCCACCACCACGGCCACACTGACGGCTCGGGTGTTAGCAGCCACATACAGCAATAAAGGCTCCTTGACAACCGGAACAGCAAGGACTGGGGGCTCGGCCAGCTGTCTCTTCAAATCCTCAAAAGCAGTATTAGCTGCATCATTCCAGACAAAGTCATCAGTTTTCTTCATCAACTGATACAACGGCATGGCCTTCTCACCCAAATGGCTTATGAACCGGCTTAAAGCAGCGATACGACCCGCCAAGCGCTGGACGTCGTTTATACACGCCGGCTTAGCCAGGGAGGTGATGGCCTTGATCTTCTCCGGGTTAGCTTCAATGCCTCTGTTAGAAACCAAGAAACCCAAGAGCTTGCCTGCAGGAACACCAAAAACACATTTGGCCGGGTTAAGCATCATCTTGTAGACCCGGAGATTATCAAAGGTTTCCCTTAGATCATCTATCAAGGTTTCCTCCTTCCTGGATTTAACCACAATATCATCCACATAAGCATGAACATTGCGCCCAATCTGGTTATGAAGACAGTTCTGCACGCAACGCTGATAAGTCGCCTGTGCACTCTTGAGTCCGAAGGGCATAGACACATAGCAGAAGGCTCCAAATGGAGTGATGAACGCCATCTTCTCCTGGTCCTTAACTGCCATTTTAATCTGATGATATCCAGAATAAGCATCCAAGAAACTTAGGCGCTCACAACCCGCCGTAGCATCAATGATTTGATCAATACGGGGAAGGGCGAAAGGATCAGCCGGACACGCCTTGTTCAAATCCGTGTAGTCCACACACATCCGCCAGGTGCCATTCTTCTTGAGTACGAGCACCGGGTTAGCTAACCATTCTGGGTGAAAGACTTCTACGATAAACCCGGCCGCCAAGAGCCGGGCCACCTCTTCACCAATAGCTTTCCGCCTCTCTTCATTAAACCGCCGAAGGAACTGCCTGACCGGCTTAAATTTCGGATCAACATTGAGAGTGTGCTCAGCGAGTTCTCTAGGTACACCTGGCATGTCAGACGGCTTCCATGCAAAAATGTCCCTATTCTCACGGATGAACTCGATGAGCGCGCTTTCCTATTTTGGATCCAGATTGGCACTGATGCTAAACTGCTGAGATGAATATCCAGGAACGAAATCAACAAGTTTAGTCTCATCAGCTGACTTAAATTTCATTGCCGGCTCATGCTCCGTAGTCGGCTTTTTTAGACAGGTCATATCTGTTGGGTCAACGTTGTCTTTGTAAAACTTCAACTCCTCTGTTGCGCAAACAGATTCTGCATAAGCTGCATCGCCTTCCTCACACTCCAGGGCCGCCTTCCGGCTGCCGTGAACCGTAATGGTCCCATTATGACCCGGCATCTTGAGCTGTAAATACACGTAACACGGCCGTGCCATGAACTTGGCGTAAGCCGGCCGCCCAAATATGGCATGGTACGGACTTCTTATCTTGACCACCTCAAAGGTCAATTTTTCCACTCTGTAGTTGTGCTCATCTCCAAAGGCCACTTCCAACTCGATCTTGCCGACTGGATAAGCCGACTTACTGGGTACCACACCATGGAAAATAGTGTTTGACTGGCTGAGGTTCTTATCAATCAACCCCATATGATGGAACGTCTCATAATAGAGGATGTTGATGCTGCTGCCTCCATCCATGAGCACCTTAGTGAACTTATATCCTCCCACCTGAGGAGCCACCACCAAGGCCAAGTGACCCGGATTATCCACCCGGGGAGGGTGATCCTCCCTACTCCACACTATAGGCTGCTCAGACCACCGCAAGTAGCGTGGAACCGCCGGCTCAACAGCATTCACAGCCCTTTTATGAAGCTTCTGATCTCGCTTACACAGACTGGTGGTAAACACATGATACTGTCCACCGCTAAGCTGCTTTGGATTCGTCTGATAACCCCCCTGCTGCTGTTGATGACCCTGGCCAGACTGCTGATTAAAGCCCCCTTGACCGTTCTGAGGATTAGAATTTGAGCCGCCGCCCGGGCCATGAAAGCCGCCGGTGCCTGAGCCACCGCCCGGGCCATTGTTGCCATTAAAGGTGTTGGAATTCTTAAAGGCCTTCTGTTGGGGAACGTAGCAGAAATTCAAAATTTTCTACGCATCACCAAGATCAATCAATGGAGTAATCTAGCAACGAGGGGAAGGGGAGTGCATCTACATACCATTGTAGATCGCGATGCGGAAGCGTTGCAAGAACGCGGATGAAGGAGTCGTACTCGTAGCGATTCAGATCGCGGTTGATTCCGATCTAAGCGCCGAACCACGGCGCCTCCGCGTTCAACACATGTGCAGCCCAGTGACGTCTCCCACGCCTTGATCCAGCAAGGTGAGAGGGAGAGGTTGGGGAAGACTCCATCCAGCAGCAGCACGACGGCGTGGTGGTGGTCTTCATGAAGTTGTCACGCCAACGATTACTTCTACTTCTATGGCTAACGTGCTTAGCAATAAAGTAAAGTAATTTACATGGCGTTATTCAATGACACGCAGGTCATACAAAAATAAAGACAACTCCTATGGCTCCTTCCGGTTGTCATACTCATCGACATGCAAGTCGTGATTCCTATTACAAGAATATGATCAATCTCATACATCACATATATCATTCATCACATCTTCTGGCCATATCACATCACATAGCACATGCTGCAAAAACAAGTTAGACGTCCTCTAATTGTTGTTGCAAGTTTTTACGTGGCTTGTATAGGTTTCTAGCAAGAACGTTTCTTACCTACGTAAAACCACGACGTGATATGCCAATTTCTATTTACCCTTCATAAGGACCCTTTTCATCGAATCCGTTCCGACTAAAGTGGGAGAGACAGACACCCGCTAGCCACCTTATGCAACTAGTGCATGTCAGTCGGTGGAACCTGTCTCACGTAAGCGTACGTGTAAGGTCGGTCCGGGCCGCTTCATCCCACAATGCCGCCGAAACAAGATAAGACTAGTAGCAGCAAGAAGAATTAGCAACATCGACGCCCACAACTACTTTGTGTTCTACTCGTGCATAGAAACTACGCATAGACCTAGCTCATGATGCCACTGTTGGGGAACGTAGCAGAAATTCAAAATTTTCTACGCATCACCAAGATCAATCTATGGAGTAATCTAGCAACGAGGGGAAGGGGAGTGCATCTACATACCATTGTAGATCGCGATGCGGAAGCGTTGCAAGAACGCGGATGAGGGAGTCGTACTCGTAGCGATTCAGATCACGGTTGATTCCGATCTAAGCGCCGAACCACGGCGCCTCCGCGTTCAACACACGTGCAGCCCGGTGACGTCTCCCACGCCTTGATCCAGCAAGGTGAGAGGGAGAGGTTGGGGAAGAATCCATCCAGCAGCAGCACAACGGCGTGGTGGTGGTGGAGGAGCGTGGCAATCCTGCAGGGCTTCGCCAAGCACCGCGGGAGAGGAGGAGGAGGGAGAGGGGTAGGGCTGCGCCGAAAGAGAGACGTTCTCATGTTTCTTGGGCAGCCCAAACCTCAACTATATATAGGGGGGAGGGGGCTGCGCCCCCCTCTAGGGTTCCCACCCCAAGAGGAGGCGGCCAGCCCTAGATCCCATCCAAGGGGGGCGGCCAAGGGGAGGAGAGGGGGGGCGCCCCACTCGATGGGCCCTAAGGCCCATCTGGACCTAGGGTTTGCCCCCTCCCACTCTCCCATGCGCCTTGGGCCTTGGTGGTGGGGCGCACCAGCCCTCCTGGGGCTGGTCCCCTCCCACACTTGGCCCATGCAGCCTTCTGGGGCTGGTGGCCCCACTTGGTGGACCCCCGGGACCCTCCCGGTGGTCCCGGTACATTACCGATATCACCCGAAACTTTTCCTGTGACCAAAACAGGACTTCCCATATATAAATCTTTACCTCCGGACCATTCCGGAACTCCTCGTGACGTCCGGGATCTCATCCGGGACTCCGAACAACATTCGGTAACCACATACATACTTTCCCTATAACCCTAGCGTCATCGAACCTTAAGTGTGTAGACCCTACGGGTTCGGGAACCATGCAGACATGACCGAGACATTCTCCCGTCAATAACCAACAGCGGGATCTGGATACCCATGTTGGCTCCCACATGTTCCACGATGATCTCATCGGATGAACCACGATGTCGGGGATTCAATCAATCCCGTATTCAATTCCCTTCGTCTATCGATATGTTACTTGCCCGAGATTCGATCGTCGGTATCCCTATACCTTGTTCAATCTCGTTACCGGCAAGTCTCTTTACTCGTTCCGTAACTCACATCATCCCGTGATCAACTCCTTGGTCACATTGTGCACATTATGATGATGTCCTACCGAGTGGGCCCAGAGATACCTCTCCGTTTACACGGAGTGACAAATCCCAGTCTCGATTCGTGCCAACCCAACAGACACTTTCGGAGATACCTGTAGTGCACCTTTATAGCCACCCAGTTACGTTGTGACGTTTGGTGCACCCAAAGCATTCCTACGGTATCCGGGAGTTGCACAATCTCATGGTCTAAGGAAATGATACTTGACATTAGAAAAGCTCTGAGCAAACGAACTACACGATCTTGTGCTAGGCTTAGGATTGGGTCTTGTCCATCACATCATTCTCCTAATGATGTGATCCCGTTATCAACGACATCCAATGTCCATGGTCAGGAAACCGTAACCATCCATTGATCAACGAGCTAGTCAACTAGAGGCTTACTAGGGACATGGTGTTGTCTATGTATCCACACATGTATCTGAGTTTCCTATCAATACAATTCTAGCATGGATAATAAACGATTATCGTGAACAAGGAAATATAATAATAACCTATTTATTATTGCCTCTAGGGCATATTTCCAACACCTTCATGATTGCACAATCCTTCCATAGATGAGTAGCTGGCTTCTCTCTAGAGCCATGCCTTGGACAAGGCTCATTCAACAGCTGCTCCAGCGTCGGGCCTGACCCGCCGGCTCAGGGAGGGGGCCTCCCCTTGCGTCGCTGGTTATTACCCTGTGAGCTGGCGTTGGCTACGAATTCTAGGCTGCCATCGGCCTTGCGCTTGCCACCTCCTTGGTTCCCCGGGTTATGCTGAGGACCCTTGCCATTGCCGTTCTTATTTCCCTTCCCTGTCCTTTCATCATCTGAAGCGGGGTCCTTGGTACTATCAGAATCGGCGTACTTGACGAGAGCCGCCATCAGTGTACCCATATCACTGCAGTCGCGCTTAAGCCGCCCGAGTTTCATCTTCAGTGGCACGAAACGACAATTCTGTTCCAACATTAAGACTGCAGAGCCGGCATCCATCTTATCAGAGGAATGTATTATCTCCTTAACCCGGCGAACCCAATGTGTCGTAGACTCCCCCTCCTGCTGCTTACAGTTAGTCAAATCCACAATTGACATAGACTGCCTACAGGTATCCTTGAAGTTTTGGATGAACCGGGCTTTCAGCTCAGCCCAAGACCCGATGGAATTCGGTGGTAGCCCTTTCAACCAAGTGCGGGCGGTCCCGTCTAACATCATGGTGAAGTACTTGTCCATTGCTGCTTCACTGACTTCCAGCAGTTCCATGGCCATCTCGTAACTCTCGATCCAGGCTGCGGGTTGTAAGTCAGCCGTGTAATTAGGCACCTTCCTGGGGCCTTTGAAGTCCTTGGGCAGACGTTCATTGCGGAGAGCTGGCACTAAACAAGGGACACCTCCAGTCCTGGTAGGGATACCCACGTCGACGGAAGTCGTCGGATAAGCCGGGGGAGTCTGGTAAGCCGTCAACTGAGGCACCTGCTCCGCCTCTTGCCGCGCTCTGTCTTGTTCTGCTGCGTGAAAGGCTCCGTTATGAACCGGGCCATGGCCAGGGGGCGGGTCATGGCGTCGGACATTACTTGAGCTGGTCGCTGAGACCATGTGTCTGCTATAACTTGGGCTCCGGCCTGGACGAGGGGTCGAGTGGATCATGTCCCGGCTGTAAGAGTACACTTCTTGCTGCGCCAGTGTTGTCTAAAGGAGTTCCCTGACCCGGCGGGTTTCAATAGCCGTCGGAGAGTCGCCATCAATTGGGAGGGCTGCCAGCCATGCTGCTGCGGCAACCATGTTCTCCAGCGGGTTAGCATAATGACCCGGTGGTATTGGCACATACTGAGGCGGGGCAGGGTTCACTCGGGGAGGCCCCATCACTTGTGGCTGAACAGGGGTCCCCGACCCGGGCACTATGATCCCTGGCGGGTTACTAGACCCTGCACCTGGCGTGTTGAAGAGGTTTCGAGGATCGTAAACCGGAGGGAGTCGAGATTGGGCTTTTTGATGCCTCCTTCTCATGACCTCATTGGACACGTTTTGATCCATCATGAGCCGGAAGGACTGCGCCTGAATCAACTGGGTTTGGGCGTCGAGAGCCGCCCTCTCTGCAGCCATCCTGATCCCTTCCGCTGCCAAATCCTCTTTGGCTTTCACTAGATCTAACTTTAACTGTGCCACCTCCGCGTCATGCTGAGCTTGATCCGCCGGGTCAACCGTGGCGGTCAACAGGGCCGTCATCTTGTCCGTGACATCCATCAGCACCTGAGCCGGCGAGGGCACCGGGTTTCCTGCCCCAGCAGCAGGGTTCTGAACAGGCTGCGCACCGGCCATGAAGATTCCGACCCGGCTCGGCGGCTCAAACGGGTCCGAAATACTGCCACCATCGGAACAACCCATGAGCCTACCGTCTTGAAGTTGATACAACGAGTTTGACTCATCTGTGGACGACTCGCCGTCAGAGCCGGCGGCCGTCTCATCACTAGATCCAGATCTGTCAGAGTGCCCTCCATGGACACATCCCACAAAAGCATGCCTCAAGGTAGGCAGGGCCCGGGCGGGTCGTGCGCGCTGAGCCGTCTCGATGAGATCGGCGCAGAGATCCGGCTCAGGGCCCGGCTCACCAATCTTGCAAATGAAAATATGAATTCCGCCGAAGGGGACCCGGTATCCGTACTCGATTGAGCCGGCGGCGGGGCCCCAGCTTGCATCGTCAATGTAGAGCTTGCCGCGACGACTCTCGGTCATCCGGCCCACAGCGTATCCCTTGAGCCCTTCGAAGCTGCCCTTCAAGAACTCAAATCCATCGTGCGCTGGCCCCACGGTGGGCGCCAACTGTCGTGGAATTGTCACGGCAGATGTCCTCAAGCTAGGACTTAGTCGTGGACCATCGCCGCTAGGAAGCTTGAAGGGGTTAACAGGACAAGGAACACGAGGGTTTATACTGGTTCGGCCCCTTACGGCGAAGGTAAAAGCCTACGTCCACTTGAGGTGGTATTGATTAGGGTTTCGATGACCAGGGAGCTTAACTGCTATGCCTGGCTCTCGATGAGATCTTTCCTGTCCTTCAACCGCCGCCGGGTCGTCCCTTTATATAGAGAGGTTGACGCCCAGCAGCTCTCAGAGTCCCGGCCGGCTCATAAAAGTGTCCGGCTCGGACTCTCAACTATTCTTGCCTTACACTACAAGTCTCGCCATACGGCGGTTTATCACTACGGGCCTTAAGCCATCTCCGGGTCTTAAGCCCATCTTTGGCCCACCGTCTTCAAGCTTGGCGCCGGGCTTCAAGTGATGACCCTTATGAGTAACCCGGCCCTTTCCGGTGGGTGACTCTAAGGTTTATATCCTCAACAGATACCGTTGAGAAAACCTAGAATTGATCTTGCGAATATTGAAAATGATCGGATCCACTTGAAGAGAAGCACACCGGTTGAAAAGAATTAATATGACAACCTCGATGATCGAAAGGATTAGCAACCACATAGAAATATGAGAACACTGCTTAGAATAAGGTATGGAATCAACACTTGACTTCGAAGCAACTCGAATACCACAACTTAAAACAAAACAAAGGATTGGCTTGCAGAATAAGCCGGAACAAACATATGATAGAGATTTCGTCCGAAGTTTTCGTGGTGGGGACCACACGGGCTCGATCGTACAGCACCATCATGTACAAGGCAGTGCACATGACATACGAAGCGTCCCCGAGTCGGCATAGCCAAGGACTCTTTAAGACACTACGAGACCACTGTAAAACCAACCGTGGAAAGGCGGACCACTAGACGTCGAACCCCAATCTCATATCATGCATCTGTCGGAAAGATATCCTAAGAGCTACTTGAATTCCCACTTATAAACTCCCGAAACTATCTGGTTATGCAATCAGGTGCTGGGGATACAGGGGACACAAAATATATCACCCAAACTAGCAATCCCTAGATCAAGCTGTATCCATCCGTCAACACATAACCAAGAAACCTTCGGAAATCGTGTACCTCAACCTTCGAAAAGCATCCGTTATACGAGTTATGGAAATACTCCCGAACTCCCGCCCCAGTAGTGGGTGGCGTCGAGGTGATCTCACCAACAACTGCATAAAAGAGATTTTCGATGTCGGCGAAACTCAGGTATTCCAGAACTGCAACGATAAAATTGTGACGACAACACCTCGGAGCTCAACTCCCCGGGACACTGCCACAACCCCTAAATGTCAGGAGGCACCAAGAACAATGTTCTCATCACAAAACCATCGGAACGATTCCAAGATATCCGCGTGATCCTAAAAAAAATTAGTGAAATTTGAGGAGAGAAGAGTCAAAACTTCTACGTCAGGAGGCCTCACCAGAGCGACGAAGGGACTGAGGAGTAAAAAGAATCCTACTCTCGGATATATATAATCCTAAGACTCAAATTTTTTTTTCTAGACTCAACAACGCCAGCGATTCGATCAAGCAGGGGTTCCTAAGTCAGGGGTGGCTCTGATTACCAACTTGTAACGCCCACGATGCGGCTATATCTCCCACGTGTCGAGGCACGACTTAGAGGCATAACCGCATTGTGGTTTTGTCACAAGAAGGGTCATCTTCACACAATCCCATGTAATGAACAAGAATGGGATAAAGAGTTGGCTTACAATCGCCACTTCACACATTACATAGATAAATCATACATCAATCAGAGTACACACATACGTCCGACTACGGAACCAAATAAAAGAAGACAACCCCAAATGCTAGATCCCCGATCGTCCCAACTGGGCTCCACTACTGATCAACAGGAAACGAAACAACACAACGAACAAGATCTTCATCGAGCTCCCACTTGAGCTCGGTTGCGTCACCTGCACTGGTATCCTCGGCACCTGCAACTGATTTGGAAGTATCTGTGAGTCACGAGGACTCAGCAATCTCACACCCGCGAGATCAAGACTATTTAAGCTTATTTGTAGGAAAGGGTAGCGAGGTGGAGCTGCAGCAAGCACTAGCATATATGGTGGCTAACATACGCAAATAAGAGCGAGAAGAGAAGCAACAGAACGGTCGTCAACTAGTAATGATCAAGAAGTGATCCTGAACTCCTACTTACGTCAAACATAACCCAAAACCGTGTTCACTTCCTGGACTCCGCCGAGAAGAGACCATCACGGTTACACACACGGTTGATGTATTTTAATTAAGTCAAGTGACAAGTTCTCTACAATCGGACATTAACAAATTCCCATCTGCCTCATAACCGTGGGCACGGCTTTCGAAAGATAATACCCTGCAGGGGTGTCCCAACTTAGCCCATCATAAGCTCTCATGGTCAACGAAGGATAAACCTTCTCCCGGAAAGACCCGATCAGTCTCGGAATCCCGGTTTACAAGACATTTCGACAATGGTAAAACAAGACCAGCAAAGCCACCCGAATGTGCCGACAAATCCCGATAGGAGCTGCACATATCTCGTTCTCAGGGCACACAGGATGGGCAAGACGTCGGGTTGGCATAGACCCTGGTTGCCCAAGGGGCGCCGGACATCGCCCAGTTTGGGCCAGCACTCGAAGGAGCACTGGTCCGGGGGTTTAAATAAAGATGACCCTCGGGCTCGCGAAAACCCAAGGGAAAAAGGCTTAGGTGGCAAATGGTAAAACCAAGGTTGGGCCTTGCTGGAGGAGTTTTATTCCAGGCGAACTGTCAAGGGGGTCCCATAAATCACCCAACCGCATAAGGAACGCAAACTCAAGGAACATAATACCGGTATGACGGAAACTAGGGCGACAAGAGTGGAACAAAACACCAGGCATAAGGCCGAGCCTTCCACCCTTTACCAAATATATAGATGCATTAATTAAATAAGAGATATTGTGATATTCCAAAATATCCATGTTCTAACATGGAACCAACTTCAACTTCACCTGCAACTAGCAACGCTATAAGAAGGGCTGAGCAAAAGCGGTAACTTAGCCAAACAACGGTTTGCTAGGAAAGGATGGTTAGAGGCTTGACATCGCAATATGGGAGGCATGATATAGCAAGTGGTAGGTAGCGCAGCATAGAAGAATAGAGCGAACAACTAGCAAAGCAAAGATAGAAATGATTTCGAGGGTATGGTCATCTTGCCTGCAAGGTTCTCAGAGTTGTCGAAAGCTTGATTCTCGTAAGCATACTCAATAGGTTCCTCGTTCACGAACTTGTCTCCCGGCTATACCCAAAACAAGAACACAAGCAATGGAACCACAATCAATCACGGGAAATGCACAAGCAACATGATGCAAAACATGCCTGATATGCGGGATATGATATGCGATGCATATGTGTGCTCCGGAAGAAAAATGATGAACAAGGCTATAACTTGGCAACCCAAGCATGCCACTGGAAAGGTGAGATGATTTTGGTCGAAATCAATATAAAGAACACCGGAAACGGATGCACGGTTTGCAAATGGCAAGCAAAACAAGAGTGACACGATTCTGCGATTAACAGCCTGATAGCACTTAGAATACAACAAGAAACTATGCTACAGCACTCCAACATAGCAACAAAGCATATGGCAGTAATCTACAGGAGATGCTTGACAAAAGATGAACAGTGAGCTATGGATAGATCACAAAATAACAGGTTCAAACAAGCACGGCAAAAGTGCAAAAGATATCAGGTTCACAGACTTGGTGAAAATACTAAACATGGCTGAAACAGCATCAGCTAGCAATGTTCAGAGCAAGCAATCAACACGCTACAGGAACTTAACATAACAAAACAAGGAATGGCATGAATCTACTAAATGCATAGAACAAAAGTCCCTTACTGACCATGAGCCAAAAAGGACCAGAAGATATGATGGCACCCATGTAAACATAGCAAGTTTCGTTAACAGGTTTCAGACTTAGCAGAAAACAGAGCATTGCAGAAACAGACATTATGAGGGCATCTTGGTGAGCTTGATGCACTCATCCAAAAGCAATGCATGACAAAACAAGCATACCTACAGCAAGATGGCATGTTTATGAAGCTATCCATGGCAAGATCAAATTCATAGCATGTATTAAACAATTACAACAACCTTGGCAAAATTGAATATTATGTTAAGAATCTGCCAGGAATATTTTATAGCAAAAGTAGAGCAAGATTGAGACATGCTAGGGCACTCCATAATTTCAAAAAGAAGCACGGATGGATAGAGCACAACTATATCTACAAAAAATCCTTACTAAACATCACCAAAATAAGCATGGATCTCACTGTAGACACATGGATACATGGCAACAAAATAACAACAGAAACAGACTTAGTGACCCTAAAATCAAAAACATTACGAAACCTAGTTTGGATGCTTGTGCTAGTCACCAAAGAGATCAAAAAAAATACATGGCATACACCTCTGTAAAGATGGCATGGCATACATCAAAACACATGTAGAGATCATGCCCATAAGATGCACACATCAAATGCAACAAAAATAACAAATCCTCAAGTTTTGATAAGTAACAGCACTTAACAGCATATAGCACTCTTGCCTCAGAGATTTGGGCATCAAGATGGACTCAAATTAACATGGCATAATGGAACAAAATGAAGAGCATATAGAGACGAACATTTCGATATATTACACGCACGAAACGGAGCTATATGCAGAGAGTTATGATGCAATGAACAGAGCCATATATTATGCAAAACTTCGGGACTTGGAATATTTCGAGAGGGGGGAGGAAAGTCAACCGTCGGTTTGGATCGAGATCCGGCGCGGATCGGGCTCGGGTGGCTCGCCGGAGTTGAGGACGGCCGGAGAAGGAGGGACGCTAGGCGGCCGGCGAGAGCTCGGGGGGAGGAGGCGGCGCGGGGTCGCCGGAGGAGGAGGCGGCCGACGCGCACGGGCGGAGGCGACGGCGGCGGCGCCCGCGGGCACAGGCGGCGAGGAGCGCCGGCGGGAGCCGCGCGGGAGGAGGCGGAGGCGCGCGCGGGGGCGGCGGCGCGGATGGGCTCGCGGGGGCCCCGCGCGGGCCGAGCGGGCCGGCGGCGGCGCGGGGGCCACGTGGCGGCTCCCGATTGGCCCGGGGCGGCGGCGGCGATGCGTCTGTCCGGACCGGACGTGTCCGGCGGCGCGGGGTGGAAGAAGACTAGGGTTTGATCTGCGAAAATTTCGGAGGGGGAGGTGTTTATATAGGCATAGGGAGCTAGGAGACTCCAAATGGAGTGCGGTTTTCGCCCACACGATCGTGATCGAACGACCGAGAGCATGGAAGGGACTTAGGTGGGTTTTGGGCTGTTTGGAGGGGTTTTTTGCTGCAACACACAAAAGGACTTTGCGGTTACCCGGTTAACCGTTGGAGCATCAAACGACCTCCAAATGGAATGAAACTTGATAGGTGGTCTACTGGTGGTGTACCAAGGCCACTTGGCAAAACTCAGTCCTTTCCGAGAACGTTTAACACCCGCTCACGAAAAGAAACAAGAGGGGGCGCCGGTGCGTGTGGGAGTGCCGGATTGCAAAACGGACAACGGGAAAAATGCTCGGACGCATGAGACGAACACGTATGCAAATGAGATGCACATGATGACATGATATGAAATGCATGACATGAACAAAATGCAAAACGAAAAACAAAACCCGACCACGGTGGGAATATCATAACACATAGCCGAAAATGGCAAGAGTTGGAGTTACAAATATGGAAAGTTACATCCGGTGTGTTACACAAGAACAGGAGCCGGGCAACCCAAGTATTGACCAAAGACATGATTCGGAGCCAATGCATATAATGCTAAATTCGGGGTGCCGAACTTATATATATATATATAAAGTGTTCGAACTTTGTTGCCGTATTGTGGGGCGATAAGGAGCCCCTGGCAAGTATGAAACGTACCAAAGTGTACGGATGCAACCGATAAGCAGATCGAAATAAAATTAGGTAAGAAGCGAAAACCACAGAAACTGGGCCGCAAACTATTTTCATTATAACTGGATGGATACGTCAAGGCGTATCTTTGTACAAATAGTGCGATAAGCATCCGGGCTATTTAACATGCCGGAATCAAGAGGGCGCAGCGTGCGGGTCCTGAGAAATAAGAAAAATACCATCAAGAAGAACGTATAGAGGTTACCCTACACACCTATGCTGCTTGCCTCCTTTGTATGTCGAGCCTTCGAAAGGGCTGGCGATCAGGCCCGTGGGAAAAGGAACCTGGAACAAAAAGAAAAAGGTGAAAGTATGTGTGTCTGGGATCGGTCTAGCCGAACTGTAGATCCCGGGTTAGCTTGTGCCTCCGTCGATGTCCATGGGATTTTGAGTGCGTAATTATGTACGCGTGGTGCGAATGCCACTACTTCATTAGGACTGGGACGGAGGCCGAATTGCTAATCGAGCTCTTGACGAGCCGCGCTGTCCTGCTGCAGTGTAGTCCGGAACCTCTTAATGATGACCAGGGGCTCGACAGCCGTACTATGGTGCTGCTTGAGAAGGCCACTCTGTACCTCTACTGCTAGGGTGGCGGTGTGCTCCTCTGTTTGGAGGGAGCATTCTGTATTGCCATTGACTATTATGACGCCGCGTGGACCGGGCATTTTGAGCTTGAGATAAGCATAGTGTGGCACTGCGTTGAATCTAGCAAACACGGTTCGTCCGAGCAGTGCGTGATAGCCGCCGCGAAAGGGGACGATATCGAAGATTAACTCTTTGCTTCGGAAGTTGTCCGGAGAACCGAAGACCACCTCCAGCGTGATTGAGCCCGTACGGTGGGCTTCTACGCCTGGTATGACTCCTTTGAAGGTAGTCTTTGTTGGTTTGATTCGTGAGGGGTTAATGCCCATCTTCCGCACTGTGTCCTGATAGAGCAAGTTGAGGCTGCTACCACCATCCATCAGGACTCATGTTAGGTGAAACCCGTCAATAATTGGGTTAAGGACTAGTGCGGCTGAACCGCCGTGGCGGATACTAGTTGGGTGATCTCGGCGGTCGAAGGTGATCGGGAACGACGACCACGGATTGAATTTTGGGGCGACTCGCTCTACCGCGTAGACGTCCCTAAGTGCTCGCTTACGCTCCCTTTTGGGGATGTGTGTAGCGTATATCATGTTCACCGTTTTGACTTGAGGGGGAAATTTCTTCTACCTCCCAGTGTTCGGCTGCCGGGGCTCTTCGTCCTCGTCCTCACTTTGTGATCCCTTTTCTTTGTTTTCAGCATTTAACTTGCCAGCCTGCTTGAAAACCCAACAATCCCTGTTGGTATGACTGGCTTGCTTATCCGGGGTGCCGTGTATCTGGCACAGACGGTCGTGTATGCGGTCCAGGCTGGAAGGTCCTTCGTTGTTTCTTTTGTAGGGCTTCTTCCGTTGGCCGGACTTGGAGCCACTGAATCCGGCGTTAACTGTGGTGTCATCGGTGTTGTCGCCATTGCTTCGGCGTTTGTGTCTATTGCGCCGGAGCTTGCCGGTGCTGTTCTTGGCCTCAGTGGGGCCTGCCTCGCTGGCTGTGTTTTTGCTACGAGCCAGCTAGCTGTCCTCACCAGCGCAAAAGCGGGTCATGAGTGCCATAAGGGCTGCCATAGACTTCGGCTTTTCTTGGCCGAGGTGGCGTGCTAGCCATTCGTCATGGATATTGTGTTTGAAGGCTGCTAGGGCCTCGGCATCCGGACAGTCAACGATCTGGTTCTTTTTGGTTAGGAACCTAGTCCAAAATTTTCTAGCTGATTCTCCAGGTTGTTGAACTATGTGGCTTAAGTCATCGGCGTCTGGTGGCCGTCCATAAGTTCCTTGGAAGTTGTCCAGGAAGGCTTCTTCCAAGTCCTCCCAACTGCCGATAGAATTTTCAGGCGGGCTGTTAAGCCAGTGCCGAGCTGGCCCTTTGAGTTTTAGTGGGAGGTATTTAATGGCATGGAGGTCATCTCCTCGAGCCATATGGATATGGAGAATAAAATCCTCGATCCATACTGCGGGATCGGTTATGCCGTCGTATGATTCGATATTGACGGGCTTGAACCCCTCGGGAAATTCGTGATCCAGTACTTCATCTGTGAAGCAGAGAGGGTGTGCGGCACCTCTGTATCGGGCCGCATCGCGGCATAGCTCTGATGGAGTCCGTCTGCGGCATTCGGCCCGGGCGTGGTTAGGTTTGTCACGTCCGAATAGGTAGCCGTCGTCGTGGCTCGAGACACGTCCACACGATCCGTAGATCGATCTTGTATGTGCTGCTCTACTGTCCGGGGTCTGCCGGAGGTCGTACATGTGACTCCGAACTCTTCCGTCTCTATTTTTACGGGGCGGTGGGGCAGGCTGCTGTTCGTCCTGAGTTGCCGCTTTATCCCGACCGCGGGGTGGCCGGTCGGCCGCCCTGTCTCGACCACGTGGTGGTCGTTCCGCATTACGCGAGGGAGATATGTGCTCTGGTGCCTCCTCATCGAATTGAGGTAGCAGTCTGCGTTTCGGGTAGCTCTTGGCTGGGCGCTTGAGGCCGTATTCTTCGGCTGTCAGGACATTAGTCCATCCGTCGACGAGCAGATCTTGTTCAGCTTGAAGCTGCTGCTGTTTCTTTTTCAGGCTCCTTGCAGTGGCTATGAGCTGAAGCTTAAAACGCTCCTGCTCCAGAGGATCCTCCGGCACGATGAAGTCTTCATTGCCGAGGGTTGTCTCCTCCTCGGAGGGTGGACGGTAACTATCGTCCTCCGAGTCATCTTCTATGGCCTGTTCATCAAGGTTGTCTTGCCTGTTGTCATGTTTCTCCTGTCGGATGCAGCTCCGACAGGGTCTTCATTGTTTTCGGCGTCGCCCGGAGTACTCTTTTCTCTGGTGCCAGTGTTGCCATCTTTTGAGCGACGAGGCTTAGAACGGCGTTTGGGGCGCTGACGCTTGGACTGCGTCTCAGAGGGTTTATTCGCGTCTGGCTCTTCTTTGTCGTCGCCAGATCCTTTAGGTGTATCAACCATGTACACGTCGTACGAAGAGGTAGCCGTCCATCGTCCAGTGAATGGCGGGTCTTGGCCTTGCTCCTTGTCGGCATCGTCGTCCATACCGTCGATGTCTTCGGAGCCATAGTCAAGCACGTCGGTTAGGTCATCAACAGTGGCTATGAAGTGGGTGGCGGGTGGGAAGAAAAATTCCTCGTCATCCGCCTCCAGCTCGAACCGAACATAGTTCGGCCATGAGTCCTTCTCCAAGGACAGATTCTTTAAAGAGTTTAGCACGTCACCCAGGGGTGAATGCTGGAAGATGTCTGCGGCGCTAAATTCGGAAATCGATAACCGATCCAGCTCGGTGTCCGCAGGCGTACGTGGTCCGGAACTTACAGCCGGAGACGAGTCCGGAGTTCCATTGACGCAAATATTGCGGGATGTTGAGTCTGTGTGTGGCTCCAACGCCGCGGACTTTGTGGCCTCGGATGGCACGGTCTGCTTCGGTTCCAAGGCCGTTCCAGCAATAGGAATCATCTCCTGGATGTAATCCGATGACAGATTTAAGTCATGTTCATCGGGGCGAGGGGGAGCGATCGCTGCGGTCTCAAACCCATTGAAGGTCAAGTCTCCGCGGGTATCCGCGACGTAGTTCAAGCTTCCAAATCTGACCTGATGGCCAGGGGCGTAGCTATCGACCTGCTCCAGGTGGCCAAGCGAGTTGGCCCGCAGTACGAAGCCGCCGGACACGAAGATTTGCCCGGGGAGGAAGGTTTCTCCTCGGACGGCGTCACTAT
Organism: Triticum aestivum; assembly: GCF_018294505.1. Taxonomy (NCBI): domain Eukaryota; kingdom Viridiplantae; phylum Streptophyta; class Magnoliopsida; order Poales; family Poaceae; genus Triticum; species Triticum aestivum. The sequence goes on along the minus strand of NC_057802.1, from coordinate 450,410,027 downwards.
CGACGATTGAAGGGGCCATCGAACCCCTTGTCGACGACACAGTGGAACTCTCAATGAAAGCACCAATGTCGGTGTCAAAACCGGCGGATCTCGGGTAGGGGGTCCCGAACTGTGCGTCTAGGATCGATGGTAACAGGAGACGGGGGACACGATGTTTACCCAGGTTCGGGCCCTCTCTATGGAGGTAATACCCTACTTCCTGCTTGATTGATCTTGATGAATATGAGTATTTTAAGAGTTGATCTACCACGAGATCGTAATGGCTAAACCCTAGAAGTCTAGCCTATATGACTATGGTAATGAGTATCCGCCTATCCGGACTACGCTCTTCGGTTTATATAGACACCGGAGAGATCTAGGGTTACATGGGGTCGGTTACATAAGAAGGGATCTTCATAGTTGGTCGCCTAGCTTGCCTTCCACGCCAAGGAGAGTCCAATCCGGATACGGGTATAGTTTTCGGCCTTCATATCTTCACAGCCCATCAGTCCGGCCCAATGAATAACAGGCCGGACGCCCGAGGACCCCTTATTCCAGGACTCCCTCAGCGACTGCTCGCCGCCGTTCGTTTGCTTCCTAGACTTCATCCACGTCCGATCCATCATCATCATATCCACCAACGCGGAGAGAGCCGCCGCCGAGAAGGCTTCCGCTGACCAGAAGGAGGCCGCCGCCACTGCTGCTGCTACGGCCAACTGGCCAACTGAAGGGTATAACATGATTATCCCGTTCCTGTTTTTTCTGTCTTAACAGGACTAGCTATGTGCGTAGATGCTTCTACTATATGCGTAGTACGTGCTTATTTAGATCGCAATTAGTAGGTCGTTAATACTGTCAATGCCATATCCATAATTATTTCCTGCATTAAATTAATCAAAAAGTTACTTATTTACTCAACACAAAAGTCCTCAAATGAAAATTCTTGATATTGTCGAAGCGAACAACTTTGCTTTTTGTATTATGTCAATCCAAAGTGGCATACAACCTCAAAACCGATGCAAGGTCAGAGACAAATGTAAAGTCAAGTTGGACATTCCGACTTAAATGTCCGACTTTAGTGGATTCTCTGTTTCAACTATTTCACCCCAACATGTCCGATATGTCCGATTTATGTGTAGATTTTCTGTCCGAGTTAGTCTAGGTTTTGACTTGTTGAACATGTTTTTGAGTCTTTTTCTTATACGAAAAGTCCATCTATCTCATACATAGATGAGAGATGACGACCAATTAAACACCACATAATTGACAAATCAATTTATCATTTTTACCTTTATTTTTATCTATCTTGTTTTCTTCTTTCTCATTCTTCGTTTTTTAAAGGACTTCCTCGTTCTTCGTTGTTCTTCGTGTTTGATGATATCGAATCTCAAGGCCCTAGGAAGATCGGGTCGACCTGGGTAGCCTATAACCGCCTCGTGCCCTGACAGAGTCCCTCCCGGACATGTGACATTTCGGATCCTCAAAAGACCTCATCGACCTGTCTTATGTATCATGCTCCCGACAAGCCCCCTCTGGCGACATAGCATGCTTAGGTACACGGTGATATGTACATGTCCGAACACAAATATACTCCGGATCTATCCACTAAATAGTGAGGTTGTGTCGCAAGCTGAGGCAGACATCTACTAAGCTTTACTGAAGCAGATCGCCGAAACGGAGGGAGTTGACAACGGTCTCCCACTCCCAGTCGAAGCTGCCATCGAGAAATTCCCCGACAGGAGAAGCACCAAGTTCCACCTCCGACGAGTAGGACGAGGACGACGGCGACAACCATCCCCGCGACGTGTCACCAGGCGCCTCGCCGTGATGGCGTGCGCCCTGCTCGGCTGGGAGCGACGGCAGCAGAAGCGAGCCCCTGTTCCAGTCGATGGCACCGACGGTTCCACGAGCGTTTGAGCCGGAGTCGACAACGGTAGGAGGCACCGCCCCTTGCTGGCACGTGTCGCCGAAGCCGGCTCCGCAGGTGTGCTCGCCGTAGTAGGCGATCACGAACGCCGCGGGCTCCTCCGGCGACCGCTGCACCCGCCGAGTCGCGGCGCAGCCCTCGCCTCTGAACGCGCAGCGGTAGTAGAGCCTGCATGCAACAAAATAGCGTCAGGCTCTGCGCTGATCAACAAGCTTGCCGTTTGTCCGGACCATTAGGGGCATTTCTTTCTACTGTACGAACCTCGGGTGGTTGCTTCCGTTGATGTCCTTTTGCCCGTACTTCCTCCACACGAACCCGTCCGCCGTCGTGTGCGCCTGGACCTCTCTGTGCGCCTCCGCAGCACGCACCCTGCGATATCGACGGCAACCTGTCAAACCCTCATGCTCGTGCAAAGGGTGGAGGAAATCATTCATTTGAACTACGCACCTTCTTTTGGACGGCATGGCGGCTGAGGGAAGATGGCAGGATGTGGCGCCAGGGTCCGTCATCTTCCTCTTTTTATCGGTGGCGCCCGCGCTCACCGCGGCGATCACCCGGTCGCAGCAGCGGATGATCTCCGCGGCGAGCGCCTGGTGCTCGGCCCGCACGGGCGGGGACGCCGCTCGGAGCAGCTCCCCGAGGTGCGCCGCGGACTGTTGCCCCATGGTCATCAGCTCCAGCACCACGGCTGTCGGGGTGGCCAGCGCCATGGCGAGAGTCTCTCTGCTGTGCTAGCTCGAACTTGGCACTAGAAATGGACAGTACGTGCACCAACTTTTTTTGGCTTTTGGGTGTCTGAGCTTGTGAGTGCGAGTGAATCGGCGGGTCGTGCCGGATCGTCGGCTTTATACCAGAAACCTAGGACGAGGGAACCAACGGGGAAGGTGCATGGAAGGCGGCCGAGCGACCTACGCGACAGCTAAGTCCACTCTCGGAGCTCAACCCTTCCTTTCCCTTTGCAGCCGATCGAAGAGAAAGTGAGGCCAAGAGATAAGGGCATCTCTAGCACTCACCCCCAAATTTCCTCCCATACTCATCAGCCGACGGGATCAGTCCGCGAACATAGATGCGGAGCCGGACATCCAACGCTACCCGCGTACATTTAAAAAACTGTTTAACAAATCGGACGAACTTCATCCAAACCGGATTAAGGTAAAACTAGTCTACGATCGGCGCCGGCGGATATCCATTGTTTTCCCATGTCCGGACTGTCATGAGCCCCAGAGGTATATGCTTCAGCGCAAAGGGCCTCCGCTTCCCCATGTTCGGCAGCGGCGCTCATCGGAGTGGCACCGAAGGAATATGCCTCAACTGCAGGGCACCCTTCCCCACTAGCTGAAGCATATTCCTCCGGTTGTGTACGCCGGCGACGCCTCGGCAGTGGCATTCATGGGACCCAAGCGGCGGCCTCCCCTGTTCTACTTTTCTTCGATGATGGTGGCGGGAGCAGACGTGCTGGCCGCCGCCTCGTCGATCTCCGCAAAGCCGGCAGGGCACGGTTCCGCAAATGTTGACGGCGGATGGCACGTCCGCAGGCACGGGAGGAGCGGTACGACACGACCTCGTCCACAATAGCAATGTTGTTTGTGTCGCCGTGCTCCCCCGCGTGCCGGCCTAGAGCAAGTCATCACTCCTCGGCGAGCTGGCTTGGAGCAGTTGCTAAACCACGTGCCGGTTTGGAGCTTCCGCCATCGCGAACTGGCCTGCGCGGCCTAGAGCGTCGAGGGAGGTACAATAGAGAGCATCCTGGCTCGTTTCCAGCAGGCACGACGACTACCCAGCCAGATTTTATGCCGGAGAACTCATATTCCTGCTCGCCAGATGCTGTGGAGAGTGCGGAGAAAATGGTGCAAGGAGGAGATGGGAGCGGAGGTGTGGTGCGACTTTTGCCCGGCGTCTGCCATTGTTTAAATAGCGAACGGACTTGGAGCCAACCGACATTGTGTTTCGGCCGGCTCGCGAACGGACGTGTGGCTGAAGTAGATTTGTCGGCACATGCGTGAGTTTAATGGAGGAAGACGGACAATTTGTAGCCGTTTGAATGCGGCGAGGAGGCGTGTTTAGCTGGGCGTGCAACGAGCAGTGCTCTCTCGCCTGGCACGCCGCTTCAATGCCAGCGGTGAGAGGTCGCATCAGTTCAGGGCCAGCGTCAATGTGGAGCGGTCATTCTACAACGGCATGAATGCGGGTAGGTGGCGCCGAGAGGGAACGCACGCAGGCGCGGGTGGTTTTCTTGGGTGGGCCAGGTCACCAGGGTAGTCGGGAGTGGGTGTGACAGTGGTCTGGATGCCCCCTGTGTCTCCGGTTTGCGGGAAAAAGCATGTCAGGACCGACCAGCGGACAGGTGCGGGACCGCGTTGGATGGCAAAAGACGTCCGGACCGCCAGGTCTGGATGGTTGCGGTTGGTTTGAGGGTCGGCGTTGGAGATGCCCTAACACGCTATGAAAAGAGCCAAGAGATAACACGCTCAAAAAACGCCAAGAGAGATTTTTTTAACATAGTACAATCGAAGTCGCTCACGTACATAAGCATATACTCATCTCTATGAACGCACGCACACACCCTATCCCTATGAGCACCTCCAAGAGACTGAGCCGGCATAAAAGCATTTACATCCGAACTTGGCAAATCCAGCCCCCAAAAACATCCGCGGACGCGACCGAGCGCATCCGCGGGCACTGACCAGGCACTCCTCAAATAACTGTCTTTACATCCGAACACCTCATATATGAAACTCCGCCTCCATCTCAGCTTCCACCTCGTCCTAGAGCGCGTCGGTCTCCGCCTTTTCTTTTCGGAGGAAGTGCCGGTTGGACTCCATGTACACCTCATCCTGGATGGACTCCAGGATGGCTGTCTGCTCCGGCATATCCACCGCTTGCGATGGCGAACTCCGCCATGGTGAAGCCCGCAACTGATGCCGGTTCCTCCTCTGGCTCTGCCGCGTCCGCCCCCTCCGGATGTGCCCCCTCCATGGGCTATGGCTGCTACTGCCCCTCCTCCTACGGCTCAGGCGAGTCCGGAGGCAAGCACCCCGCGATCCGAGCCATGCGCCTCGTACGGATCTCCTTCTCGATCTGGAAGTGGCACTCCAGCGTTAGCATAGGGTAGGTGGTCTTCTTCTGCCGGGCCATGTCAGACGGCGAGGGAAGAGGAAGGTGGAGACTGAGAGAAACATGCTCGGGCTAGCGGCGCAGAAAGGAAGAGATTGTGGCTAGGGTTGGGGACGCCGGCCGGTTAAATAGCTGGACTTTGGCCTAGGGTGACGAGTCGAAGCGGCGCCACGCGGCGTTCACATCCCAACGGAGGAGACGTCCCTCGGACTGTTGTGTTTTCGGGTGATTTTCCATGTGGGACCCGGCCGTCAGTCCGACGTGACGAATGCGCCTGCTCGCGCCCGGTCTCTCCATATCCACCTCATAGTTGGGTTGGATATGAGTGGTGCCGGTCAGCCTGGGTGTTTGATACCCATGTGAGGCGTCCGTCTGGGTCGTTTTTTTATCGGTCACTGACCGGGCCGTTCGCCCGGACGTTTGAAGCGGGTTTGGGGCGCGCGACTGTAGATGCTCTAACATTTTGAGATTTTACGAAGTCACCACAAGTACTCCTAACCATCCAATCACATATTGGTTCGCAAGAGGAAAGAGATAACTGATAAGCGATAAAGTATATTTGTGAGTTAGACACAAACAATTGTAGTAACCTGTGAGAGAGATCACCACTTGACATGAGTGGTGAGCTATCTCAAAAAAAAAAAAAAACTGTGAGAGAGATCGAAGCTACTACTAGAGATAGGCTCTGGCAGGCGTAAGGCGTAGTGAGATCGAAGGCGATGTGTAGTAGTTACGGAAACGCGTTGCCCTACGCAGGTATACGTACGCCGTCACATGGGCGACCCGAGCTCACTCTCCCGAGTGATTGGGTAACGTACGGGGTGATGCATACGGCGTACCAGCCATTGTATCACTGGGAGTGGGTCCTAATCAACTCCTACGAAAACCCTATACACACGCGCGGGAACAAATCGAATACAGAAGTGCAAGTGTCCCTAGATTCGCTGGTGGTTGACCCTTGGCACGTGCGTGCTGCCTGCTCGTTCATGTTCATGTGGTTCAATGAATGTACCGTGCCAAAGCCCCCGTTGGGTCGTAAACAAAAAGATTCAAAGCGGCCGTGTAATTCCAGGACCGGCCGCGTACGATAATTGATTGATTGATCCTTCTGCAATTTTCTATTGGGGAAAGATCCGTTGCAAATCGAAGCGACGAACACCAGTATAGTATTGTTCATGTTCATGTGCAGCTTAATTGCACCCCAAGCTGATTCAAAGCGTACCCTGGGAGGACATGATGAGAACACTGATAGTACAGTCTTCCCCCAAGTCCAAGACTTTTTTTTGTTCTAGAGCCCGAGTGTAATGAGTGATGGCCAGTGATCCACGGTGCTCGAGCAGCTAGCGAGATTATGTTCTTCCTTGCCAAAAAAACAATGGGGCGTGGTTTCTCACTAGAACTGCCACGCATGTGCTGCAATAATGCCCTTTTTGGATTTTAGAATCTTTTTTTTAGGATTGGATTATAGAATCTTGATATTTTTTTTTTAGGATATGATTTTTTTTAGAATCTTGATATGATGATCTCCGTCTCTTGATGGAACGTGGAACTGGACTGTCACAGTAGTCACAATGGCCAGGCAATGGCCGGCCATCGTCCTGGTTTGACATGTCGGAATGTTCGGTCTCGAAAGCGGACATGACACGACGGCTAATCCATTAACTAACTAACTAAAGAAGCCTCTACTAGTAGTAAGTGCATGAACCCTAAAAAACAAAGTAGTAAGTGCATGAGATTGGCTTCTTTATACCGAAAGCGCGAGAATAATCGAGGACCTGTGTGCACGGTACCACCCTTTTCTTCGAATTGACCTGACTTGCCCTATTAAAAAAGGTATATCATATTGACCTGGGAGTCGCCACGAATGTATACGAGCAATTTCCTTGTGGTCAACCTCCGCACAGGACGAAGACCATCCAGATAATGTATTTCAGAAGGCTCCAAATTCATCATATACGCGAAAACAAACGGCTTAATTAGGTTAGACTTCCAAGCATGGATACAAATTATGGTCAGTTCCAGGTTTATGTATGTATATCTACGTACCCCAAAGTCACGCGCGATTCGGACGCATTTCATGGGTCTCCGCAAGAAAATTGTTCTTCAAGCTACGTGTTTGACCGTTCCAGGTTTGGGGACTGCGATGCCAAGTACGGAACGTAGGCCTACGTCCTTGTTAATTATACGAGAAAACATGTACCAACCGATGGAAGGATTTCTCCTCTGCAGGTATTTGACCCGAATGCTAGCTAGGGTTTTGACAGTAACCACCTCCTGGAGCTATCTTGTCTGCTATGCTACCGAGAAAACATATACGCGGTGCGTAACTGCGACTCCATGTTGATTGGCTTTAGCGGGTTAAAATTAGGGTTAGTATGCCTATGGTCACGCACACACGCTTCCAGTTGGTGATCGACGAGCGGGAAAATGACATTACTCGAGTGGACAAGGACTAGCTCGTACAGTCTTTGAAGGGGTCCAAATGGCTGTAAGGCTAGGTTGCAAGGACTAGTAACTGATCCGGGAAAATCGCTGAGGCAGCTGGCGCATCACATTCATATGTTATGAGCAGTTAAACGATTTGGCAGCATCACCGCGAAAAAAGGATTTGGCAACATGTGTGAGATTTCCAAAAGAAAACTCGGGGACCGTTCGGTGAACGATTTCGTCGACCGAGTTCAAGGACATTCTGCACGCTGGCATGCTCACTGACCAGATATCTCCGTCAGAGACCTGGACAACTTCCATCCTGTTCCTCCGTACACGACCTTCTCTTCGCAGTAAGCCAGTAACTGATCGTCTCATGGTCAAATTATGTAAATGTAGGACGAAGTGTTTGTTTCGTTGTTGTTTATTTGCTGGAAAGCGCGTTGCAGGAGCACATGAACATAGCTATCAACTGTGTATGTATGAGGTAGATCGGCACTTGGGCAGGGTGGTGCATGCATGTATTGTAGCCAGCCGCACGTGCAGCACGATTAGCTGACCGATGCATAGTTTGTATACTAGTTACTGGATTGCTACGCTTCCGAATTAATGACCGGAGATCGTGTTCAAGAGAATGAAGAGAAGGACTAGTGACTAGGTCAGCGAAGTAGCAAGGAGTTGATCGAGTTAAATACGGTTACTATATCGGCGACGTCAAACCTCGCAAATAGACAGGAAAAGAGTCTATTGTCAAAGGGGTCAACAGAACATGCGGTAGCTGACTCCAATTTCGAACTCTTTCTGGTTCTAGGAAAGGTATCGAGCGTCTATTTATCTAATAATGTCTATGAGAAAACTAATGATCTAATTATGATAAGATTCTTATCGTAGCAAACTGAAACAGGTTCGCTTACCAGTGCTTTGGAGCAAAGTATTTGTCCTATTCGGTATGGCGATGGTTGGTGGCCGGGACGAGGTACTTCAACCATTTTCCTTTTGTTGAATGAGATGGCTCAGGATGTGGAAGGAATATTCCTCAACTTTGCACCCCTATTAATGGCAAGCTTCGATGTGTCTCAGTTGTATATTCTCGAAATCGATCTTCTTTCGGGGGAAAAACAGAAAAATGTTATTATGATCTTTGTACGTTCATTGAACGAAAAAATTTCAATTAAACCACAAAACTAAGTCTTTATACAAAGAGGAGAGTGTACTTTTCGTCCCGGAGCTACATTGGATAATGTAGGCGGGAGCCGCGGGGTAAACAGAAAGGCAATTCAATGATTTTACAGTTGTGTGGCCCAATTTCAAATGTCTTTGAGATTTTCTATTGGGCACGGAGGGCCATGACCCACAATTGCTTGGTTGTAGCTCCGCCACTACCAACCGGCATGAGGGATGGAAAGTACTATGTTTCAAAAGTTTAGGGACAAGGGTTAGATTTTATTGGCTTTGGATGTAGGGGGGCATTTCTAGACTTTCAGAACAATTGAGGGAAGAAAATATACTTCGTTCCTCCATATAAATATACATTAAAAAAAAATCTATTTCGATCCCTTGACTCTTAATTCGCACAATTATGACCCTTAGCTTTAGAAAAAAAAATCTCAAATCCCTCAAATATTAACAGACCGTAAATTAGGTCACTCAACTGAAATGCATGAAAACTCTTGTTTTTGCAACTGTCCACACCATCTAGATTTTTCATGTTTAATTAAATGATTTTGATGTCAATACAAATGATAGAAAAAATCGGGATAAAATAGGGAGAAGTAAAACATACAATAATGATAAAGTTAGGAAAAACACAAATGTCTTAACAATTAATTTACTACATATTTTAAGAACTTAAAATGGTTAAGCAAAAGATATTCTAAAAAGGCATGAAATTTGGTTAATTAAATAAGTAATTATTATTATTTTCTTTTAGAGTAACTATTTTAAAATATTCTTACTCTGTAATTATAATTTCCATAGTTTAAACTTTCTCCTTATTACAATCTTTTCATGACTGCTTCATTGTTCTTGGCCTTGATCAACACGTGTATTTCTTTTCTTTTTTGTAAATCTTCATTTATGAATTGCATTTTCAATAAATTTTAGGTTTACATCAGAATAATTTTTAAGTTGCCTTCACCAAAGAAAATATCCCTTGACTCATATTTTTCAAATTAGAGTAGTTAACAAAGTTTGAGAGTTCTTTTAACCAAAAATGGTAGGGAAGACTAGGGAAGACCCCTACCGTCTCAGTTTGCATATAAAATTTGTATGGAAAATTTACAATCAGGAGAACTACAGTGAGCTTAGGAGTTAGGGAGAGTACAAAAGTAAAATCTTATCCACTGTGTAACCAAGAGTGTGGTCCCTCCCATTAGGCTAGGCATAATGCCTATGCATTGTAATGTTACAAAATTCTCAAAAATTGTGCATGCATGCCTCAATGGAGCATGCACTTTGTTAAAAATAATAATCGCATTCCTCTATAACCAAATACTCAAGCAACAAATATAAATGATTTGAAGTCATCGTAAGCATATCTGCTATTGGCATCCTGAATCATATCATGTGTGGTGTTATCAGAATTCCATTCAATACTAATACCCCACGAGAAACCCTGACTGAATGGACATTCAAAGAATAAGTGCATCCTATTTTCCAGTGAGTAGTCCAAACATAATACACAATGAGTGGAACCTAGATGGAAATTCTTTTTGGCAAAAAAATAGTTTTGATGAGTTAACTAGGAACCAGTAGAAAAATCTACACTTGGGAAGACAACATGACTTTCATATCAAGGTAATAGGTCCGGGGGGATTTGTACTACCAATCAAGGCCTTATAAATTTTTCTGGTGCAAAACTGAGGACCACCCCTAATAAATTTCCATGGTCACTGCATTTTTGGGAGCTCTGAAGATTGGTAATGTTCAGAGTTAGGTCAGTAAATTGATTGTGAGCTTCAATAAATAGAGGTGGTTGAAATAGGTCATAAAATTTTCCAATGATATTCATGGTCTATTGAATGGATATATTATCATTTAGAGCAAAAGAGTGTAGCTCTGGGTAGATTCACATCATGTTATTGCCATTCCAAATGTACTTCCAAGGCAAGGTGGTATCACCCATACAAACTACAGAAGATGCAGGTCCTCTATACAAATGTGACAATCCTTCCACGGAAAGTCCTTTTGGTTTAGAAACATGATGCAGTGCGTTGGAGGAATAGTGAGCTTGCCATTTGAGATCAACCCAAGGTATGTTGGCATCATTATATAGTTTTTGCAGGTTTTTAGCAAAAAGATCAATGTTTTAAGCCCTAAGATGTAGCACCCTGGTCCACCTTGATCTTTAGGTCCACAAATCATTTTTCACCTAGCAAGATGACTTCCCTTTTGTGAATACCATTTCCCTTCCAAATGAAGGATCTGTTGAATTTTTTTCAAATGTTTGAAAATGGTGTCATGAATTTTAAAGGTGCACATAGAAAAAACTGGGTAGAGGCAATCACAGAGTTGATATATGTAAGCCTACCAGCATATGACATGGAGTTGGCTACACCATATAGCCTTTTGTCAATTCTTACAACTATAGGCATTAGATCATGAACAGATAGTCTGTTGGTACCCAACACAAGGTCTAGATAAGTGAAAGGTAATCTCTCAACTCTGCACCCAAAGCTATTGGCAAGCTGATGAACAATGTGACCATCAATATTATTGGGACCATAGAGGATTGACTGTAGTTAACAGAAATACTAGTAGTCTTTCTGAATTTATCCAAAGTATCCTTGAGTTTCATGAGTAGATGCTCATCAAGAGGCATGATCGTAAGGGTCTCATCAACATACTTATGAATTATCAATAGGAACATTTAGATCCCCATTATTCCAAGCTTCGTTGATGATGGACTGAGGTAGGTCATTAGTGATGAGGACACCACAACCATCGACAAGTTTCCAACAATTATAGTGCCAATCACAAGAAGTTGTGCCAAACTAATAAGTGACCAGGTGAACGCTAACTTAAGTTTACAAGAAGTACTAAGGCTCGGGGGAGCGGTACTACCGCTTAGCACGGTTAAAACAGCCCAACGAGACAGAAAAAGTTCCGCCAAAGAGGTACTACCACTTATAAGAGGTACTACCGCTTATAAGGGGCACTACCGCTCTACTGGCGCTCGAGCAGGTTGGGCAACAGAAGCATAAAACTAAACAGAAGTGGTTGTGGTAGAAGGAAGCGGAAGTATGGCGCCAGTAGTACTACCGCTCAGGGGAGCAGTACTACAGCTTAGAGTAGTACTACCGCTCTACTACCACTTAAAGTAGAAAAACTACCCAAGCAAAACAAAAGGATGCTCCAATAGTAAAACTGCTATAACTACTGCAAATGAGCTCCGAATACAACAAACTCAATTTTGCTGGATACATGAACACAAGTACTATCCAACAATGAGTGGTTATAGTAAAAAGTGGAAGGGGAGATGAGCCTATTATATAGAGATGTGAATCCTTTATGAATGAAGAACCGACATAAACTCCATCATCGAAAACATCATAGAATGATGCATATGAAATCCGTTTTCAACAAACTCGAGCTTGTCATGAAGATAACCACTAGCTCAAAAACTCACACAGAGGAAAGCCAAACATGAACCAAGAAAGATGGTGCAAGGATGCAATGGTTTGAGCTCTCTACGAACGATACGATCAAGCTACTCACTCGAGAGCCCCCCTTGATAGTACATCAATCAATCCTATAGCCCGATCTCCCAACTACCACCATGAGACCGGTAAAATAGAAAACCTATCAAGGGCAAACCTTTGCCTTGCACATAATCCACTTGAGCTAGATGATGACGATCTTGACCTCCTCAAGTTGGACCACCTTTCTTGATTGTGCTAGCTCGATGAAGACTAGCAGATTGCTCCCCCATACTACACTATGGGTGAGCCACTCTTTGACACATCTTCACAAATCCATTGTCACTACAATGGACGACAAGCTTCAAGCATGATCTCTTCGTGATGCTCCACCTGAACTTGCACACCGCAAACTTGATGACGATCACCACTTGATGTCATCCTACATGGGTTGTATGAGATCTTCCTCTTGACGCAAGCCCAGGAAAACATACCTAACCCCACATAGAACTCTCACATAGACCATGGGTTAGTACAAAAAGTGTACTGGACAATGCTTACCATACCTCTTGGTACATCTTGTACGCTTTGTGTGTTGATCAACTTGATTCACTCTTTGACTTAGTCTTGATCAACCTTGTATCATGTCTTCTCTATGACCAATCTTTGGATAATTCCTTGAATAGCACCTTGGTCATCACATAATCTCCTTGAAACCAACAAATGGACTTCAAGAAATGCCTATGGACAAACCCTTCAAATATAGCTTAAGACAACCGTTAGTCCATAGAGATTGTCATCAATTATCAAAAGCAAACATCGGGGCACCATGCTCTTTCGAAAATGCATTGGAATTGCACCAACGTGAAATATATCATTGAAACAAGATAAATTACAGTAGAAAATGATGATGCAAAATGGATGTATCAATGTGCTCGCCCCAAACATTCAAATCCCAGAAAAGCTTGTCTCGCGTCTTGTTGTCCTTCCTCTTTAGTGCCAGATCCACGCAAAAACAATCTCTATCCTGTCCTTGCGCACGCTCAGCGTTGCCACCCGCTCCCTCGAGCCACCGCTTTCAGCAGGGCACCCATTGTTTCGTGGCCTCGTGTGCGCCGCTCACAGCTCGCCAGCGAGGTATGCATCGCCGGTAGCGCCCCATGATCATCAGTCATAGCAAAAACGTCGTTGGTCACAAAAAATTGCCCCGGTTTGTAGCAAATGTAGCCCAAGTCACCGCTCACACCCGGAGTTGTTCTGCCCTTGTAGCTTTTGCTGCACGGATGTAACTATGCCATTGCTAGTTGAAACTCTCCACCGGGCTGCCACTAGTGTTGAAGATGGCGGTCAGGTGACTCTACGACCGTGGCGAAGAAATATTCTAGAACTGGCGAGAGAAGATGTTCGAACCGATAGAGAGGAGAGTTGTAACCGGCGAGAGCAGATGCTGGTAGCTGCGACACCGTCGCCGTCAATGCTGGAACATGCGACGGTATTTGTTGCGATGACCAAGAGTGGATGCATTATTTCCTCGTCGGTCATAGCTTGTTGGGCGCCGGTTGCAGCTTCTATCGTTGACAGTTGTAGTAGGGAACCCTTCATCACATCCCCTTGCCAGCAAGGTTGCATCGCCGTTCATCGTGGTTGCAGCTCCCCGCGCTGCCAAATGTAGCTTGTGCCGCCACAGTTGTAGAACGGGCGCCACCATCGCAGCTCCTCCGCGACCATGGTTACACCTCCTCTGTGTTGACAGCGGTAGCCGCATCTGGTTGTTAGCCATATCCACCATGGTTGTCGATGTAGGTCGCTGACCCCAATGTTGGCCAGCAACTAATCATCGGCGTCGGCGCTCCCCCTGTGTTGTGTCGCCCTGATCACCTCTCCCCCTTCCGCGTCTTCTCTGTAGCTGTGCCGGGGCATCTCCCGTTGATACATCTCCAACGTATCTATAATTTTTGCTTGTTCCATGCTATTATATTATCATTCTTGGATGTTTTACAAGCATTTTATGGCAACTTTATATCATTTTTTGGGACTAACCTATTAACATAGTGCCCAGTGCCAGCTGTTGTTATTTTCTTGCTTTTTATTTCGCAAAATATCAGTACCAAATAGAGTCCAAACACAGTGAAACTTTTTGGAGATTGTTTTGGACCAGAAGACAACTTTGGAGCCAAGGAAGTGGATGAGGGAAGGCCCGTGGGGACCACAACCCACCAGGGCGCGCCCTTATGGGTTGTGGGGCCCACATAGCTCCGTTGCACTGCCTCTCAGATCTATAAATCCCCAAATATTCCAGAACCCTAGGGGAGTCGACGAAACACAATTCTAGACACCGCAAGTTCCAGAACCACGAGATCCGATCTAACACCATCACGGAGGGATTCATCATCCTCATTGGTGCCTCTCCGATGATGCGTGAGTAGTCCACCATATACCTAAGGGTCCGTAGGCAGTAGCTGGATGGCTTCCTCTCTCTTTTTGCTTCTCAATACAATGGTGTCTTGATACATCCCCGTCGTATCTATAATTTTTGATTGTTCCATGCCAATATTATTCAACTTTCATATACTTTTGGCAACTTTTTATATTATTTTTGGGACTAACATATTGATCCAGTGCCCAGTGCCAGTTCCTGTCTGTTGCATGTTTTATGTTTCGCAGAAACCCCATATCAAACAGAATCCAAACGGGATAAAAACGGACGAAGAATATTTTTGGAATATTTGGAAAATTCCAGAAGAAGAATCAACGCGAGACGGTGCCCGAGGAGGCCACGAGGTAGGGGGGGCGCCCCTGACCCTCATGGGCCAACCGTAAGGCGGTTGATGCCCTTTGGCCGCAAGAAAGCTAATTTTTGGGAAAAAATCACGGAGAAGGTTTCAGTCCAATCGGAGTTACGAATCTCCATATATATACGAAACGGTGAAAGGGCAGCAGACTAGAACGCAGAAACAGAGAGAAACAGAGAGACAGATCCAATCTCGGAGGGGCTCTCGCCCCTCCCACGCCATGGAGGCCAAGGACCAGAGGGGAAACCCTTCTCCCATCTAGGGAGGAGCTCAAGGAAGAAGAAGACAAAGGGGCCCCCTCTCCCCTTATCTTCTGGTGGCGCCGGAACGCTGCCGTGGCCATCATCATCACCGCAATCTTCATCAACAACTTCACTACCATCATCACCAACTCTTCCCCCCTCTATGCAGCGGTGTAACCTCTCTCTTACCCTCTGTAATCTCTACTTAAACATGGTGCTCAATGCTATATATTATTTCCCAATGATGTATGGCTATCTTATGATGTTTGAGTAGATCCGTTTTGTCCTATGGGTTATTTGATGATCAAGATTGGTTTGAGTTGCATGTTTTATTATTGGTGCTGTCCTATGGTGCTCTCCGTGTCGCGCAAGCGTGAGGGATTCACGTTGTAGGGTTTGCAATATGTTCATGATTTGCTTATGGTGGGTGGTGTGAGTGACAGAAGCACAAACCCGAGTAAGTAGGTTGTTTGCGTATGGGATAAATGGGACTTGATACTTTAATGCTATGGTTGGGTTTTACCTTAATGATCTTTAGTAGTTGCGGATGCTTTCTAGAGTTCCAATCATAAGTGCATATGATCCAAGTAGAGAAAGTATGTTAGCTTATGCCTCTCCCTCAAATAAAATTGCAATAATGATTACCGGTCTAGTTATCGATTGCCTAGGGACAAATAACTTTCTCGTAACAAAAAGCTCTCTACTAAAAATAATTTAGTTGTGTCTTTATCTAAACAGCCCCTACTTTTTATTTATGTGCTCTTTATTATCTTGCAAACTTATCCAAAAACACCTACAAAGTACTTCTAGTTTCATACTTGTTTCCGGTAAAGCGAACGTTAAGCGTGCGTAGAGTTGTATCGGTGGTCGATAGAACTTGAGGGAATATTTGTTCTACCTTTACCTCCTCGTTGGGTTCGACACTCTTACTTATCGAAAGAGGCTACAATTGATCCCCTATACTTGTGGGTTATCATGTCTTGGAGATCTATTTGATGTAACTCTTTTTGCGGTGTGTTTGTTGGGATCCGATGAACTTTGAGTTTATGAGCAGATCTATATCCATGAATATTATTTGAGTTTTATTTGATCTCTTGTATGCATGATTATTTATAGCCTCGTATTTCTTCTTCGAATCTTTGGTTTAGTTAGGCCAACTAGATCGATTTTTCTTGCCATGGGAAGAGGTGCTTTGTGATGGGTTCGATCTTGCGCTGTCCTCTCCCAATGACAGAAGGGGCAACGAGGCATGCATGTATCATTGCTATTAAGGATAACAAGATGGGATTTATTCCTACATGAATATATCTTGTCTACATCATATCATCGTTCTTATTGCATTATTCCGTTTCTCCATGAACTTAATACACTAGATGCATGTTGGATAGCGGTCGATGTGTGGAGTAATAGTAGTAGATGCAGGCAGGAGTCGGTGTACTAATCTTGGACGTGATGCCTTTATATTGATCATTTCCTTGGATATCGTCATAATTATTTGATCTTCTATCAATTTCCCAACAGTAATTTGTTTACCCACTGTGTGCTATTTTCTCGAGAGAAGCCACTAGTGAAATCTATGGCCCCGGGGTCTATCTTTTATGATATTGCTTTCCGATCTATTTTTCACCGCTTTTGTTTTCAGATCTATTATTCCAAAAAAACCAAAACTAAATTTCTGCACTTTTTCTTTATTTATTTTATTTTGCTTTTTATTCAGATCTATTTATTCAAAAACATACAAAACAATCTGTCTTTTTATCGAGGAGGGATTGACAACCCCTCTTACGCATTGGGTTGCGAGGATTTGGTCTTTTTGTGTGCAGGTACCGTTTAGTGTTGCTTGCTTCTCCTACTGGATTGATACCTTGGTTTCATAACTGAGGGAAATACCTACCGTAGCTGTATTGCATCATCCCTTCCTCTTTGGGGAATACTGACGCAGTTTCAAGCCGCATCAAAAGGAATTTCTGGCGCCATTGCCGGGGAGGCATCAACAACATCTATCAGGTTCCTAATCACAAATCTAATCTCCCTCACTTCTAACATGTTCTCGGAAAAACACAAAAATATTTACCCTCTTATTTGCCTTCCTTTCTGTTTGCCTTTTGCTTGTTTGCTATCTTTGCTTGTGTGCCATGTGCCTTCTATTTGCTTGCATCTTCGCTTGCTAAAAATCTGTTGATATGGATCCTCATCCACTTGCTCTTTAAAAGATCCAATCACGATGAACCAATCTCTAGTGAGTTGAGTGCATTATATTATCTTTATGAAGTTTTGCTTAAAATTCGTGAATCTGAAAATTGTGATGAAGTGCTAAAAGAAGAAATTTATGAAGTGATTCACGATAGTTCCTTCAATGAAAATCATGATTGCAATGGTGTTATTATAAATTCTATAAATTTCAATTTTGCTAATAATATGCAAAACCCAAATCTTGGGGATGCTAATTTTGATATGTCCACTACTTATTGTAATGATCATGATTGGGGTGATTCTTCTTATGATCTTGAAAATTTATTTAAGGCTCATGATGAATATGTTCGCAATAATATTGAAAGTGGGTTTGGAAGAGTTCCAACTTAGGTAATAATGATCCCACTACTTTGGAGAATGATCAATCTTATGAATTTTTTGATAAAGTCTGTTTGGAGAGGTCATGACTTCATTTGATGATAATCCCACTATTTTGGAAGAGTGTCAACTTTGCATGCATGTGGATCATGTAGAGAATATGTTATGTGATAGCTATATTGTTGCATTTGAATATGATCCCACATGTAACTATTATGAGAGAGGGAAATATGGTTGTAGAAATTTTCATGTTACTAAATTACCTCTCGTTATGTTGAGATTGTCAATGTTTAATTCTTCTCCCTTGCATATGCTAGCTTTTGCTTGCCTTGATAATTTGTTTGCTTACAAAATGCCTATGCATAGGAAGCATGCTAGACTTCAATTTTTTTCCGCCTATTTTATGATGCTCTCTTTGTGCTTCAATTTTTGTCTTTCATGTGAGCATCATAAAAAAATATTATGCCTATCTAGGGGCATAAAATGATAGCGCTTGTTGGGAGGCAACCCAATGAATAAAATTCCTTTTTGCCTTTTTCTTTCTGTTGGTGAGTGTTTAAAAAATTATGATACTTTTATGATTGTGTTTTTTATGTTTTAATTAGTGTTTGTGCCAAGTAAAGCCTTTGGGATCATGTTGGGTGATAGTTGATTTGATCTTGTTGAAAAATAGGAACTTTTGCGTCCAGTAGCAGAATTTTGTAAAAGCACAGAAGTGACAAAAAATTCTGAATTTTTTAAACAAGATTGATATAAAATTTCCCCATGTTTTCCTAAGTTTCCCGAATTTTTGGAGTTACAGAAGTATGGTCAAAGTCCAGATTACTACAGAATGTTCTTTTTTTGACAGATTCTATTTTTGTTGCATTGTGTGCTTATTTTGATGAATCTATGGACTACATTGGGGGGTATAAGCCATGGTAAAGTTGGAATACAGTAGATATAATGCAATAATAAAATATGAATGGGATTGCAACAGTACTTAGAGTGGTGATTTGCTTTATTATACCAACAGATCTCATGAAGGTTTTGTTAAGTTTTGTGTGATTGAAGTTTTCAAGTTTTGGGTGAGATCACGATGGTTGGAGGAATAAGGAGTGTCAAGATCCTATGCTTGGAGATGCCCCATGGCACGCCAAGTTAGTATTCAAGGAGAACCAAGCAACTAAGCTTGAGGATGCTCCGGAAGGCATCCCCTCTTTCTTGTAATGACCATCGGTATTTTTCTTGGAGCTTGTAAGTGCATCTAGTGCCCCTTAGTGATTTTGGTGTATTGAAGACTTATAGGTTAAGGGACTAATGTGTTTATGAGTGTACACAGGTCTATAAGTCTATGAGGAGTTTGATATTTACAGAGAAAGTCGACCCCTAAAAATGAAGTTCTTCGACTAAAGACTTTGGATTTCTGAAGACTTTCTGAAGACTTTGAAAGTGAAGAAATTGGTGTGACCTTGAAGACTTGGTATTCATTTGAGGAACATGGAGCGTGAAGACTTTTGTTTCCGTAGTTTCATGTTCTCTTTCTTGAGTCATAGGAAACACCGTACTGTTAAAGGGGGTCGAGGAAATACTAAGGAAAAATTTCCATGTGATGCTCAACTCAAAATCCTACACCTACCAATCCTTTCGAGTGAAGCCATTGGAAATCTCATACGGTTCAGTCATATTCTTCAGTGACAGAGACGAAGTTCTTCTGGTCTCTGAGGAATTTGTTCTGACTGAGGAGTTAGGAATTCGCCAGTGCGGATTGCCTACACAGTGAGGAACATGATAGCCCTGAGGAATTTGATACTCAAATTTCCGACCGTTGCTATGCCTTGTGCCAGCTGTCCCAAAATATCTACCCACCTAACGGTCATATCATTGAAGGGCATTTATGTCTTATCATGTCGGGCTGCTCCCTAGGCTATAAATAGCCGCCCCCTACAACCACTAGCTGGTTGGCTGCTCCGAGAGAAACCGACACTTGTCATTTGAGAGCATCCCATCCTCCGAGGACTTTGAGTGAAAATCAACGAGTGAGGAAAACCCAAACCCAAACACCTACAAACCCAAAGTGATTGAGCATCACTGAAGAGATTGATCCTGCGTGGATCCAACGCTTGTTACCTTTGAAGACTGTGCTTCTTCTAGACGGTTAGGCATCATGGTCTAGAGCATCCAAGAGGAATTGTGGATCGCCGAGTGACCGAGTTTGTGAAGGTTTGGAAGTCGCCTGAAGACTTACCACGAGTGATTGGGCGAGGTCTGTGTGACCTTGAAAGTGCGTTATATCGACTAGAGGGGGGTGAATAAGCGATTTTTATGAATTCTTCACTGAGGAATTTGCAGGTGAAGAAATTCCTTAGCGAAGAACTACTTGCAGCGGAATAAGTACTCAAAAGTAAACATAACAAAACACAAGCATGGTCATCATGATGAAATGAAGACAAGCACATAGTACACAAAGCGTAAACACAGGATAACACAGGATGAAGACAAACATAATGAAGAAATTGAACTGAGGAAATTGAGAAAGTCTTCAGTCAAAGTCTTCAAACACAGATATGAACAAGTGCACAACATAGTTATGAGGAAATGAAAGAGTTGAGGAAATAGAACCAGTAGGCTTGGTGAAGACAATAATTTGGTAGACTAGTTCCAACTGCTGTCTCAGTTGTACGTCTGGTTGGAGTGGCTAGGTATTTAAACCTGAGGACACACAGTCCTCACCGTATTCTCCTTGAGCTAAGGTCACACAGACCTCGCCCAATCACTCGTGGTAAGTCTTCAGGTGACTTCCGAACCTTCACAAACTCGGTCGCTCGGCGATCCACAATTCCTCTTGGATGCTCTAGACCATGACGCCTAACCGTCTGGAAGAAGCACAGTCTTCAAAGGTAACAAGCGCGGGATCCACGCTGGATCAATCTCTTCAGTGATGCTCAATCACTTTGGGTTTGTAGGTGTTTGGGTTTGGGTTTTTCCTCACTCGATGATTTTCGCTCAAAGTCCTCGGAGGATGGGATGCTCTCAAATGACAAGTGTCCGTTTCTCTCGGAGTAGCCAACCAGCTAGTGGTTGTAGGGGCGGATATTTATAGCCTAGGGAGCAGCCCGACATGATAAGACATAAATGCCCTTCAATGATATGACCGTTAGGTGGGTAGATATTTTGGGACAGCTGGCGCGTGGCACAACAATGGTCAGATATTTGAGGCTCAAATTCCTTAGGGCTATCATGTTCCTCACTGTGTAGGCAATCCGCACTGGCGAATTCCTAACTCCTCAGTCAGAACACATTCCTCAGAGACCAGAAGAACTTCGTCTCTGTCACTGAAGAATATGAATGAACTGTATGAGATTTCCAATGGCTTCACTCGAAGGGATTGGTAGGTGTAGGATTTTGAGTTGAGCATCACATGGAAAATTTTCCTTAGTATTTCCTCGACCCCCTTTAACAGTACGGTGTTTCCTATGACTCAAGAAAGAGAAAATGAAACTACGAAAACAAAAGTCTTCACGCTTCATGTTCCTCGAATGGATACCTAGTCTTCAAGGTCACACCAATTTCTTCACTTTCAAAGTCTTCAGAAAGTCTTCAGAAATCCAAAGTCTTCAGTCGAAGAACTTCATTTTTAGGGGTCAACTTTCTCTGTAAATATCAAACTCCTCATAGACTTATAGTCCTGTGTACACTCATAAACACATTAGTCCCTTAACCTATAAGTCTTCAATACACCAAAATCACTAAGGGGCACTAGATGCACTTACAATCTCCCCCTTTTTGGTGATTGATGACAATATAGGTTAAGTTTTCAACGGGGATAAACATATGAAGTGTAAATACTGAAATTGAGGAATTTGATTGCAAGATATAGAAGAAATCCCCTTGAAGATGTGCATAGTGAGGAATTTGCTTTTGAAGCAATGCACACTTGAAGAGTAGAATCATGGAGGTCTCCCCCTATATCTTGTAATTCATACACGCATTTGACATAATATATGAAGAATTTGAAATGCATGATGAAATATGGTGACTGATGTAATTTAGCATGCGTGCATTAACATTAGCGAGGAATAAGCATGCAGAAAAAAAACACAGCAAAAGTATCAGGTCACCATAGAGTTTAAGTTTACAACTCGATCCAGCAAAGTCATCAGAAGAACGAGAGTTGTAACTTAGCAAAAAAACGCCCATATAGATAGACCCGCTTGAAGACTAACTCAAATTTCTCCCCCTTTGCCATCGAATTACCAAAAGGGTCGAAACTGAGGACTAACGCCCCTGAAGAATCTCAAGTTGATGAAGGAGCGCCAGCGTTGTTGGGGTCGTTCATTGATGTAGGGCCTGCCGCAGTGTCGTCCGAGTCTTCATGTTCATTGATGTCGCTTGATGAAGAATACGAACTGGCCACCAAAGAAGGAACCTTGACCTTCTTGTATTTCTTCGGTGGAGGAGCAGACCAGTCAAAGTCTTCCTTGATTCCCATTTTCTTCAGATCTTTTTCGCTATAGATGTGAGACAGAACAGCCCAGGTATGGATGAAGGTTTCATGAAGGTAGTAATGATTTTTCTTCACTGCATTGTGGGTAGCAATCATGTTGTGAAGAATTGAACCAAACTGACGCTTGACCCATTTGTGATTGCGATCAACCTTCTGGTGAAGACTGAGGAGAAGCTCACGATCAGTCATCACCCTGGGAGCTGTGCCTTGAGGATTTTGCTGGGGTGCGTTGGCGGCAGAGTCATGAGTGGCAGAGTCGTCATTGGTGGAGTAGGATGCAGCCTTGTGAAATTGACCATCCAATGGACGACTGCCTTCATCAATAACAACAGTAGCCTTGCCCTTGTCATCAGCTGAGAAAAATGTCCGTTTGAGGACTTCGATTGGGGGCAAGTAGCTGAGGTGATTCTGAAAATCGGCCTTGTAGTTGAGTGAAGACCTTGTTCTGATGAATCTCATAATCCACGGAGCATAAGGCTTCAATTCAAATGGTGACATAGCGACATTGGCCAGAGTCCTCATGAAGAAATCATGGAAGTTGACGGGAACGCCATGCATGATATTGAAAAGCAGATTCTTCATGATGCCAACGACTTCTTCTTCATTCGAGTCGTGGCCCTTGATAGAACTCATAGTCTTCGTCAGAATGTGATAGACTGTTCTGGGCACATAGAGCAATTCCTTCACGAGGAATTTGGTCCTTGGGGCCTGACCTGGCTTCAGTGGCTTCATCAGCACTTGCATGTAGGGATCTGTAAGCTCGGGTTCTTGGTACATGCAACGAGTAGCTTCAAGGGGAGGACTGAGAGGCAGAGCACGAAGCAATTCAGTAGCTGGTGCCTTGTAGTGAGTGTTTTCAGTCATCTAGTCCAGCACCCATGAATTTACATCTTCAGAGTCTCCGGTGATGTGTAGCGTTGCATAGAATTGAAGAATGAGTTCTTCATTCCAATCACAGATGTCAGTGCAGAAATTTAACAGTCCAGCGTCATGAAGAACACTGAGGACTGGAGTGAAGCACGGCAGCGATTCCATATCCACGTGAGGAATGTGCACATGATCGAAGACTTTGTCTTTGTTGAACAGCACTGAGGAATAGAAATTTGCCTGGCTGGCAGTCCAGAAACGCCTCTTCCTAATGCGAGCAGAGTCATAGGGGTTGTAATCTGTGAAGAATACATGCTCGCCGAAGAAATCATCAGGCTTGAATTTTTGCTTCCTTGAGAATGGATCCTTTGGCTTGGGTTGAGGTGTGTCAGTCAGTTGCATCACAACATCAGGAATCGCAACCTCAGGTTCTTCAGGTTGAGGAATTTCTGGTTTTTCTTCAGTGACAGTCTGAGTCTTCAATTCTTCATTTTCATTTTGTTCAGCAGTAGTGGCTGGAATTTCTTCATGGACAGACGAAGTGGGGTGAGTTTCTTCAGAGCCCAATGGAACAGTATGTGCCGGGGACTGAGGGATTTGCTGCAATGGTGTGAACAGTGGAGAGTTGGGATGCTGACTTTCCCAAAAGTCATCATTCAGCACGGGTGTGGTACAGCCAATGTCCACATCTTCATCTTCCATTTCTTCAACGCCGGCCTCTTCAGCAGTAAACAGAGGCATAGGCGAGGAGACAACTGGTGTTGAAGAGATTGCATCCACTTCAATTTCTTCATCCAACTGCTCTAACGAAGCAGCAGAAGGATTCTCTTCATCTAATTCGCTAGGAATCACATATTCTTCATTATACGGAACAAGGTCCTTTGATGGCATGGTTGAGATAGGAACAACATCAATTGGGTTGCCAAATGACCTAGTCAATGGCTTCATCTTCTTCGGGGCTGAAGAATCTGATGAAGTTGATGCCTTCCTTTTCTTCACAGCTGCACGCTCTGCATCCTTGGTCTTCTTCACATCTGATGCAGATGGAAGGATTGGAGTTGGGGTAGGCGCAGGTGGAGCAGAGGAATTTGGTTGAATTTCTTCATGTACTTGGGAGTTACATACCTGTACTCCCTCCATTCTCTTGCCCATCTCCTTTCTATCCTCTGGATGCGCACCTTGCGCTGATTTTTGTCCTCTTTTCCAAACTTGTCCTCATCAGGAGTGCAGTAATCCTTGTATATGTCATCAGGGATCTCAAAAGCAGTATTGACCTCAGGCCTCTTTCCTCCCTTCTGTGGCTTCTTTCCATCAGCCATTTTCTTCAGATGAGGAATTTGAACAAAGGAATTCTCTGAAGAAGTATGCAACTTTTCTTCGAGAAACGCTGCAAATGAGTTATGTTGATGAGAACCTAGTGATTCAGCAGCGGACATGAGTACCTGTGAACAGAGTATAGTTGCGAGGAATTTGGAGAGGTCATATGCGTTCTCAGAAGGTTATTCAAAAAGAACAAGTTTGAGGAATTTGACCAGATGAGTCTTGAAGAATTTCACTAAGCTTTCTTTGTCTTAGGTTCCAGAGTTGCATAGATCGAAGATCCACACAATTGAGGAATCTTGAAGAAAAACTTAGCTTAGAGAAATGTATCAAGAACATATGACATGTGAGGTGTTTAGTGTGTGAAGATTTGAAGAAAAACACCTTTGAAGATTTTGTAGTAATCATTTGAATCAAAGAGGGCAGTAAAAGTAAATTTTAATTACCCTGAACGAAGAACACGACGAACTGAGATGTGGAGTTGTGAAGTTCATCAGTGCAGATCTTCCACGCCCTAACTTGGCTGAGGAAGACAGCTACGGCGGCGGCGGAGTGAGGAAATACGCAGCCGACGCGAGTATGACGGCGACGAGGTCGAGCCAGTGAAGCTCTTCCTCACCGGTGACGATGAAGTAGCGGCGGCACTAGGGTTTGAGAAGCTCGAGCGGGAGAGAGAACGAGCGGAGTAAAAGTGAAGTGAGGAAGGGAAGCGGGTATATATAGCCGTGGTGAAAAACTGTTCACCCGAAGAAATTGGACAAACGTGCCCCTGACCCTTCTCATTCGCTTGACATGTGTCACCCACGTACTGAGAAGTGGAGATCATGGGTGAATAGGTAAGTGTTTTCGTGGGATGCAGAACGGTTTTAGCGGCAAAGCCGAAATTTTGGATAAGATAAGTTAAAAGTTCCGTTCGCAAATTCTTCAGCTGACAAGGACACAGTGAAGATTTTGAACGAGTTTCAAATAGAACGCACATGAAGAATTTCTGAATAGATTGGGTTGAGTATAGCATAGAGGGGGTAGGGTCCGATCACATTCACTTAACAGAAAACACAACTTGAACAAATAGCAATAAGTAAATGTTGTAGAGGACATAAACTCATATATATCGATGGAAACAGTGAAGACAATGCAAAGTTGAAGAACATGAACAACTGAGGAATATCAAAAACTGAGGAAAAACTCAAATTGAAGATTTTCAACTTTGGTGCTGGCGTGACCCACTGTATAAGAATGATGATTTCAGACACCGCGTACAATTGTCGTAGGGCTCTGAGAATCAAATTCTTTGTTAATTTCTTCACACTTAGAGTGTTATTCTTCATTGATTGAAGAAAAACGTTTCTTCATGTGTTGCACATCTAAGTCATCAATTTTGCATAAGTGTTAGGATAAGTGTCCTTTTCAAAGAACATTCGAAGATTCTAGGATATTTAGCTCACACCGCAACTTGCTAAATCTCTTCTCATCCAAGGGCTTTGTGAAGATATCGGCTAACTGTTCTTCAGTCTTCACATGCTCAATAGAAATGTCGCCCTTCAACACATGATCACGAAGAAAATGATGACGAATCTGAATGTGCTTTGTCTTTGAGTGCTGAACTGGGTTGTGAGCAATCTTGATGGCTCTCTCATTGTCACAGAAAAGAGGCACATTCTTCATGTTGACGCCGTAGTCCTTGAGAGTTTGCTTCATCCACAGCAATTGAGCACAGCAAGAACCAGCAGCAATGTACTCAGCTTCAGCAGTAGACAGTGATACGCAGTTCTGTTTGTTCGAGGACCAACAAACCAAAGATTGTCCAAGGAAATGACATGTACCAGATGTTGACTTGCGGTCCATACGATCACCAGCATAGTCAGAGTCTGAATATCCAATGAGATCAAAAGCCGAGCCCTTGGGGTACCATAATCCAAGTGTTGGTGTGTGAGCTAGATATCAAAGAATATGCTTCACATCCTTATGGTTTGATTCCTTCGGTGTTGCTTGAAATCGGGCACACATGCAAACACTAAGCATAATATCTGGCCTAAATGCACATAAGTACAATAAAGAACCAATCATGGAGCAGTATACCTTTTGATCGAAGTCAATACCATTTTCATCAGTGCATAGATGGCCATTTGTGGGCATTGGAATTTTGACGCCTTTGCAATCTTGCATGCCGAATTTCCTCAGTACATCCTTGAGGTATTTCTCCTGAGATATGAATATGCCATTGCGCTGTTGACGAATTTGAAGACCTCAGAAGAATTTCAATTCTCCCATCATAGACATTTGATATTCTTCACTCATCATATAGGCAAATTCATCACTATAACGTTGGTCAGTACAGCCACAGATAATATCATCAACATATATTTGGCACACAAACAATTCACCATCATAAGTTTTAGTGAAAAGAGTAGGTTCGAGTGAACCGGGTTTGAAGCCTTTCTTCATGAGGAATTCCTTCAAAGTATCATACCACGCCCGAGGGGCCTGTTTGAGGCCATAGAGGGCCTTATTGAGTCTGAAGACTTTGTTAGGATGCTTTGGATCTTCAAAACCTGGTGGTTGAGCAACATATACTTCTTCCTCAAGCTTACCATTGAGGAATTCACTTTTCACATCCATTTGATATAAAGTGATATCATGATGGTTAGCATAAGCAAGTAATATGCGAATAGCCTCAAGTCTAGCAACAGGTGCAAAAGTTTCATCGGAATCAATTCCTCCAACCTGTGTGTAGCCTTGAGCTACAAGCCGTGCCTTATTCCTCACCACAAGGCCATTTTCATCTTCCTTGTTGCGGTAGATCCACTTTGTGCCAATGATATTGTGTTTGCGAGGATCTGGACATTTGACTAGTTCCCAGACGTTGTTGAGCTTGAACTGATGTAATTCTTCTTACATAGCTTGAATCCACTCAAGCTCCATAAATGCTTCATCTACTTTAGTGGGCTCTGTAATAGAGACAAAAGCATAGTGCCCACAAAAGTTAGATAAATGTGAAGCTCTTGAGCGT
This sequence comes from Triticum aestivum, assembly GCF_018294505.1. Lineage (NCBI taxonomy): Eukaryota > Viridiplantae > Streptophyta > Magnoliopsida > Poales > Poaceae > Triticum > Triticum aestivum. The sequence goes on along the minus strand of NC_057802.1, from coordinate 450,382,655 downwards.
GTGAGAGGACCTGGTGCTTGAATGTCATCGATGATCTTTTCAACTTGCACTTCTTTTGCAACGCGAGGATGAGCTGGTTGTCATCGAGGAATTTGATCAGCATTTTCTTCAGCACCATTTTCTTCAGCATTTTCTTCAGGTGCATTAGCTCTACGTTCTTGAGGATCTGGAATGAATTCTTCAGTAGATTCTTCGGTCGGAATGACATCCTCAGTAGCATTGAACTTGATAGATTCCTCAGATGCTGGTTCATCTATCACAGAAGGTAGGTGCTCTCTTTGCGAGCCATTAGTTTCATCGAACCGCACATCTACAGTTTCAACAACCTTGTGAAGAACGTGTTGAAGACTCTGTAGGTGTGCGAGTCCTTTCCGTAACCAAGCATAAAACATTCATGTGCTTTCGGTGCAAATTTTGATTTGTGATGAGGATCTCTAATCCAACATTTAGCACCGAAGACTTTGAAATAACTCACATTGGGTTTGTTGTCAGTGAGGAGTTCATAGGCAGTCTTCTTGAAGAATTTGTGAAGATATACTCTGTTGATGATGTGGCATGCAGTATCAATTGCATCAATCCAAAAACGACGAGGCGTTTTGTATTCATCAAGCATAGTGCGAGCCATCTCAGCAAGAGTCCTGTTCTTGCGCTCCACGACGCCATTCTGCTGAGGAGTATAAGGAGCAGATAACTCATGAGTAATACCAACTTCATCAAGATAGTCATCAAGACCAGAATTCTTGAACTCAGTTCCATTGTCACTTCTGATGTGCTTGATCTTCACACCAAAGTTGGTTGAAGCCCTCGAGGAAAATCGTTTGAAGACTTCCTGCACTTCATGTTTGTAAGTAACAATGTGTACCCATGTGTAACGAGAGTAATCATCAACAATAACAAAACCATATTGAGATGCCTCATTTGAAACTTCAGAATAATGGTTAGGACCGAAGAGATCCATCTGAAGCAATTCAAATGGTCGAGTACTAGTCATGATAGTCTTCGCTGGATGCTTAGCCTTTGTCATCTTTCCAGCTTCACAGGCTCCGCATAAGTGATCCTTGAGAAATTTGACATTCTCAATGCCAATGACATGCTTCTTCTTCGCAAGCATGTGCAAATTCCTCATGCCTGCATGACCAAGTCGTCGATGCCATAGCCAGCCTTATGAAGCTTTTGCAAGTAGGCACACGGCTGGTTGTGGTCCTGTAGAGAAATCAACAATATACAAGTGTCCTCTCCTAGAGCCTTTGAAAACTTTGGAATTGTCAGCTTCCATGATCACAACACAACGGTACTTGCCAAAGACACAACCATATCAAGATCGCAAAGCATTGAGACAGACATGAGGTTGTATCCTAAGGACTCGACAAGCATGACTTTGTCCATGTGTCGATCCTTTGAGATCGCAACCTTACCTAGACCCAATACCTGACTTTTGCCTTTGTCTGCGAAGATGATATGCTTCAGATGCGATGGTGATATGGGAGCATCCATCAATAGATTCTTGTCACCAGTCATGTGATTTGTACATCCACTATCGAGGACCCACTCAGTGGCGTTGGGTTGATCATCCTGCAGATGAATTAGTGCAACTTACGAATTCATATACTTCATCAGTGAAGAATATGACATCACAATTCATCAGATCAATTTCATCAAGTAATAGAACAGATAAAGCAGTGTGAGGACGTGAGAAATGAAAGTTCATTTCTTCATGATTAGCCTGCGTCCTTTCAGGCATTTTCTGGTCTCCAGCAAATTCTTCAGACATTTTAGCACGTCTGGAGACCTGACCCTGCAGAAGAAATTAGTTCTTTTTCTTCACCACCCACATCTGAAGGGGTGGCAAAGAGTTCATCACTCTGCGAGCTCCATCCGAGAAAGGTGGAATAGAAGCCAGTCCATTTCGTTTCACATAGGAGGGGTTAGGATAAGCATATGAATAAGCAGAGAAATTCTTCGAGGACTTATGAACATAATGATTAGAAGAATAATGCTCATATTCATAGCCCTTAGCTCTTCCCTGCGAAACAAAGTTGTTAGCATGATGATATTCATATGAGGACTTTGATCCTTGTGAGGAATTTGGTCCGTATGAGGACTTGGATCCATATGAAGAATTTGGTCCATATGAAGAATTTGATCTGGGGTTCCTATTCTTCACAGGTGGTGTCATGAGGACATTCACCTCAAGATTTTCAAGACACTTTTTGGGAACCTAGATTTTCTTCATAGGGGAACCGTCCTGCAGTTAGTGCCAACTTATCTAGCAAATACTTCACCATTCTGATTTTTGAACAGTTTATAGTTTGAGTCAAATGACTCATCAGAAGAATGAGGAGATTCACATGTAAAGCCATATAAATTGGATGGATCAACTGGAGGTCCCTTTGCAGCAACCCATGAGGTTTTGGGGTACTGCTCAGGCTTCCAATATGTTCCATCAGCATTGAGTTTCCTCTCAAAGGCAATACCTCTTTCCTAGGGTTCCTGTTGAGGATCTGCTTTTTAAGCACATCACAAAGAGTCTGATGCCCTTTGAGGCTTTTGTACATGCCTGTCATGTACAATTCCTTCAACCCTGCATCATCAGTGATACTAGCAACGTCCTCAGATGAGGAATTAGTGATAGCAGAGATAGTTGAAGAATTTGTAACATTAGCAGCATTTGAACATTCAGGTGAAGAATTCGCATATTCACGTTCAATGCATTTCAAACATGGAGGAACAAATTCTTCCTGAGAAGCGCTGATTTGTTGAGCAAGCAATGAATCGCGCTCCTTCTGAAGATCTTCATAACTCACTCTTAGCTTTTCAAGATCTTGCTTTCTCTGAAGAAATTCATAAGAAAGCTTCTCATGATCAGATAAGAGAGTGTTATGATGACCTTGAAGGTTGTCAAACCTAGACTGAAGTCTCTAAAGATTTTCAGTCAAGGTTTTACTGCGATCCATTTCTTCACCCAACATATCATCACTTTTGTCTAGCATGTTTTGAACCTTTTCAAAAGCCCTTTGTTGTTTCACAGCAACCTTAGCAAGTTTAGAATAGCTGGGCTTGAGATTTTCATCAGATTCATTATCACTTGATTCAGAGGACGTATATTTGAGTACCTTGGCACCTTTTGCCATGAAGCAATAGGTGGGAGCGTAGTCATCATTGCCTTCATCAGCCTTGTTGGTGAGGTCATTTTCTTCAGAGTTGAAGATAGACTTGCTGACGAATGCAGTAGCAAGGGCTAGGCTCGCCACACCGGATTCTGACTCCTCAGATGCCTCCTCTTCCTCATTTTCTTCAGATTCAGCCTCAGAGTCCATTTCCTTGCCAATGAATGCCCGAGCCTTCTTGGAGCTGCTCTTCTTGTGACATGAAGACTTAGAGGATTTTGATGATGAAGACTTTGAGGATTTCTTCTTTTTCTTCGCATCATCAGAACTGTAATCCTTGTATTTCTTCTTCTTTGATTCCTTTTCCCACTGAGGACAATCTTGAATGTAGTGTCCAGGTTTCTTGCATTTGTGACAAAGCCTCTTCTTGTAGTCACTGGATGAGGAATCATTGCTCCTTGAGGGTTTTCCAAAGCGACCACGTCTTGAGAACTTCTGGAATTTCTTCACGAGCAGTGCTAGTTCATGGCTCAGTTCTTCAGGATCACCAAGGCTGCTGCCAGAGTCTTCATCTTCAGACTCAGAAACTGCCTTGGCCTTCAGTGCACGTGATCTGCCATAGCTCGAACCATAGAGATCTCTCTTTTCAGCAAGCTGGAACTCATGAGTATTTAGCCTCTCGAGGATATCAGCGGGATCAAGTGACTTGTAATCAGCACGTTCTTGTATCATCAATGCCAGAGTATCAAATGAGGAATCAAGCGATCTCAGCAATTTCATCACCACCTCATGGTCGGTGATGTCAGTGGCACCAAGTGCTTGAAGCTCATTTGAGATGTCAGTGAGGCGATCGAAGGTTTGCTGAACATTTTCATTGTCGAGTCTTTTGAAGCGGTTGAAGAGATTGCGAAGAACGTCAACACGAGAGTCACGTTGAGTTGAGACTCCTTCATTTACTTTGGACAGCCTATCCCAGATAAGCTTAGCAGTTTCCAAAGCACTCACTCTTCCATACTGTCCTTTGCTCAGATGGCCACAAAGGATATTCTTCGCTTGAGAATCGAGTTGCTTGAATCTCTTCACATCAGTAGTGTTCAGAGAGGGTGTGACTGAGGGAACACCATTTTTCACAACATACCAGAGATCATTATCAATTGCCTCAAGATGCATTCGCATCTTATTCTTCTAGTAGGGGTAGTCCATCCCATCGAAGGTAGGACACCCAACAGAGACCTTGATCATACCTGCGGTCGACATAACTAAAACTCCAGGCGGTTAAACCAAAAGCACACAGAACAAGGGAGTACCTAGCTCTGATACCAATTGAAAGTGCGTTATATCGACTAGAGGGGGGGTGAATAGGCGATTTTGATGAATTCTTCACTGAGGAATTTGCAGGTGAAGACATTCCTTAGCGAAGAACTACTTGCAGCGGAATAAGTACTCAAAAGTAAACATAACAGAACACAAGCATGGTCATCATGATGAAATGAAGACAAGCACAGAGTACAGAAAGCGTAAACACAGGATAACACAGGATGAAGACAAACAGACTGAAGAAATTGAACTGAGGAAATTGAGAAAGTCTTCAGTCAAAGTCTTCAAACACAGATATGAACAAGTGCACAACACAGTTATGAGGAAATGAAAGAGTTGAGGAAATAGAACCAGTAGGCTTGGTGAAGACAATGATTTGGTAGACCAGTTCCATCTGCTATCTCAGTTGTACGTCTGGTTGGAGCGGCTAGGTATTTAAACCTGAGGACACACAGTCCTCACCGTATTCTCCTAGAGCTAAGGTCACACAGACCTCGCCCAATCACTCGTGGTAAGTCTTCAGGTGACTTCTGAACCTTCACAAACTCGGTCACTCGGCGATCCACAATTCCTCTTGGATGCTCTAGACCATGACGCCTAACCGTCTGGAAGAAGCACAGTCTTCAAAGGTAACAAGCGTCGGATCCACGCAGGATCAATCTCTTTAGTGATGCTCAATCACTTTGGGTTTGTAGGTGTTTAGGTTTGGGTTTTTCCTCACTCGATGATTTTCGCTCAAAGTCCTCGGAGGATGGGATGCTCTCAAATGACAAGTGTCGGTTTCTCTCGGAGCAGCCAACCAGCTAGTGGTTGTAGGGGGCGGCTATTTATAGCCTAGGGAGCAGCCCGACATGATAAGACATAAATGCCCTTCAATGATATGACCGTTAGGTGGGTAGATATTTTGGGATAGCTGGCGCGTGGCACAGCAACGGTCGGATATTTGAGGCTCAAATTCCTCAGGGCTATCATGTTCCTCACTGTGTAGGCAATCCGCACTGGCGAATTCCTAACTCCTCAGTCAGAACACATTCCTCAGAGACTAGAAGAACTTCGTCTCTGTCACTGAAGAATATGACTGAACTGTATGAGATTTCCAATGGCTTCACTCGAAGGGATTGGTAGGTGTAGGATTTTGAGTTGAGCATCACATGGAAATTTTTCCTTCGTATTTCCTCGACCCCCTTTAACAGTACGGTGTTTCCTATGACTCAAGAAAGAGAAAATGAAACTATGAAAACAAAAGTCTTCACGCTTCATGTTCCTCGAATGGATACCTAGTCTTCAAGGTCACACCAATTTCCTCAACTCTTTCATTTCCTCATTACAGTTGTTGTGTGCTTGTTCATACCTATGTTTGAAGACTTTGACTGAAGACTTTCTCAATTTCCTCAGTTCAATTTCTTCAGTCTGTTTGTCTTCATCCTGTGCTATCCTGTGTTTACGCTTTCTGTACTCTGTGCTTGTCTTCATTTCATCATGATGACCATGCTTGTGTTCTGCGATGCTTACTTTTGAGTACTTATTCCGCTGCAAGTAGTTCTTCGCTAAGGAATTTCCTCACCCGCAAATTCCTCAGTGAAGAATTCATAAAAATCGCCTATTCACACCCCTCTAGTCGATATAACGCACTTTCAATTGGTATCAGAGCAAGGTACTCCCTTGTTCTGTGTGATTTTGGTTTAACCGCCTGGAGTTTTAGTTATGTCGACCGCAGGTATGAAGAAAGTGACATGTCCCATCTTCGACGGTCCCGATTATCCCAAAGTGAAGGCCATGATGAGGAAGCGTGTCATGGCTATGAACAGCGAGCTGTGGACCGTCACTGAGATTGGTCTTACCGATCTGTGCAAGATGGCGGAGGTTGATGACATTCACAAGTTCACCCTTCTCAACCTCACGGCGAAGGACGTCATCTGCTCCTGTCTGTCTCAAAATCAGTTCAGGAATATCATGCATCTCGATCATGCGAAGCTTATCTGGGACCGTCTCTCTGAGTTCTATGAAGGTCATCGAACTCGTCATGATCCTTGGTTTGAGGATTTCAAGGAATCACTCAAATCGATGACATTCGAACCAGAATCATCATCCTCTACTCCATGCCTTATGGCAAAAAGGGCTGAGGTAACTGAATGCTACCTATCTGAGTCCAATGATGAAGAATCTGGTGATGAATTTGGACCCAGTTATGTCAAACTTGCTTCCCTTGCCACTAAACAACAAAGAGCTTTGGAAAACGTTCAATATATGCTAAATAAGAGCGATGATATGTTGGCTGAAGAAATGGATCGCACTAAAACATTGACTGAAAATCTTCAGAGACTTCAGACTAGGTTTGACAACCTTCAAAGTCATCATAACACTCTCTTGTCTGATCATGAGAAGCTTTCTTATTAATTTCTTTAAAGAAAGCAAGATCTTGAAAAGCTAAGAGTGAGTTATGAAGATCTTCAGAAGGAGCGCGATTCATTACTTGCTCAACAAATCAGCGCTTCTCGGGAAGAATTTGTTCCTCCATGTTTGAAATGCATTGAACGAGAATCTGCTAATTCTTCACCTGAATGTTCAAATGCTTCAAATGCTACAAATTCTTGAACTGTCTCTGCTATCACTAATTCCTCATCTGAGGACATTGCTAGTATCACTGATGATGCAGGGCAGAAGGAATTGTACATGACAGGCATGTACAAAAGCCTCAAAGGGCATCAGACTCTTTGTGATGTGCTTAAAAAGCAGATCCTCAACAGGAACCCTAGGAAAGAGGGTATTGCCTTTGAGAGGAAACTCAATGCTGATGGCACATATTGAAAGCCTGAGCAGTACCCCAAAACCTCATGGGTTGCTGCAAAGGGACCTCTAGTTAATCCATCCAATTTATCTGGCTTTACATGTGAATCTCCTCATTACTCTGATGAGTCATTTGACTCCAATTATAAACTGTTCAAAAATCAGAATGGTGAAGTATTTGCTAGATATGTTGGCACTAACTGCAGTACGGTTCCCCTATGAAGAAAATCTGGGTTCCCACAAGGTACCTTGAAAATCTTCAGGTGAATGTCATCATGACACCACCAGTGAAGAATAGGAACCCCAGATCAAATTTTTCATACGGACCAAATTCTTCACGTGGATCAAATTCCTCAAAAGGATCAATGTCCTCATATGAATATCATCGTGCTAACAACTCTGTTTCACAGGGAAGAGCTAAGGGCTATGAATATGAGCATTATTCTTCTAACCATTATGTTCATAAGTCCTCGAAGAATTTCTCTGCTTATTCATATGCTTATCCTAACTCCTCTTATGTGAAACGAAATGGCTTAGCTTCTATGCCACCTTTCTCGTATGGAGCTCGCAGAGTGATGAACTCTTTGCCGCCCCTTCAGATGTGGGTGGTGAAGAAAAAGAACTAATCTCTTCTGCAGGGTCAGGTCTCCAGACGTGCTCAAACGTCTGAAGAATTTGCTGGAGACCTGAAAGTGCCTGAAAGGACGCAGGCTAATCATGAAGAAATGAACTTTCATTTCTCACGTCCTCATACTGCTTTATCTGTTCTATTGCTTGATGTGATTGATCTAATGAATTGATGTCATATTCTTCACTCATGAAGTATATGAAGTTCGTAAGTTGCACTAATTCATCTGCAGGATGATCAACCCAAAGCCACTAAGTGGGTCCTCGATAGTGGATGTACAAATCACATGACTGGTGACAAGAATCTATTGATGGATGCTCCCTTATCACCATCACATCTGAAGCATGTCATCTTCGCTGACAAAGGCAAAAGTCAGGTATTGGGTCTAGGTAAGGTTGCGATCTCAAAGGATCGACACATGGACAAAGTCATGCTTGTCGAGTCCTTAGGATACAACCTCATGTCTGTCTCAATGCTTTGCGATCTTGATATGGTTGTTGTCTTTGGCAAGCATCGTTGTGTTGTGATCATGGAAGCTGCTATTCCAAAGTCTTCGAAGGCTTTAGGAGAGGAGACTTGTATATAGTTGATTTCTATATAGGACGACAACCAGCTGTGTGCCTACTTGCAAAAGCTTCAGAAGGCTGGCATCGATGACTTGGTCATGCAGGCATGAGGAATTTCCACACGCTTGCAAAGAAGAAGCACGTCATTGGCATTGAGAATGTCAAATTCCTCAAGGATCACTTATGCGGAGCCTGTGAAGCTGGGAAGGTGACCAAGGCTAAGCATCCAGCGAAGACTATCATGACTACTACTCGTCCATTTGAATTGCTTCATATGGAGCTCTTCGGTCCTAACCATTATTCTGCAGTTTCAAATGAGGCATCTCAATATGGTTTTGTTATTGTTGATGATTACTCTCGATACACATGGGTACACATTGTTACTTACAAACGTGAAGTGCAGGAAGTCTTCAAACGATTTTCCTCGAGGGCTTCAACCAACTTTGGTGTGAAGATCAAGCACATCAGAAGTGACAATGGAACTGAGTTCAAGAATTCTGGTCTTGATGACTATCTTGATGAACTTGGTATTACTCATGAGTTATCTGCTCCTTATACTCTGCAGCAGAATGGCGTCGTGGAGCGGAAGAACAGGACTCTTGCTGAGATGGCTCGCACTATCCTTGATGAATACAAAACGCCTCGTCGTTTTTGGATTGATGCAATTGATACTGCGTGCCACATCATCAACAGAGTATATCTTCACAAATTCTTCAAGAAGACTGCCTATGAACTCCTCACTGACAACAAACCCAATGTGCTAAATGCTGGATTAGAGATCCTCATCACAACTCTAAATTTGCACCGAAACCACATGAAGGTTTTATGCTTGGTTACGGAAAGGACTCGCACACCTACAGAGTCTTCAACAACGTTCTTCACAAGGTTGTTGAAACTGTAGATGTGCGGTTCGATGAAACTAATGGCTCGCAAAGAGAGCACCTACCTTGTGTGATAGATGAACCAGCACCTGAGGAATCTATCCAGTTCAAGGCTACTGAGGATGTCATTCCTACCGAAGAATCTGCTGAAGAATTCATTCCAGAACATGAAGAACGTCGAGCTGGTGCACCTGAAGAAAATGGTGCTGAGGAAAATGGTCCTGAAGAAAATGCTGATCAAATTCCTCGACGACAACCAGCTCATCCTCGCGTTGCAAAAGAAGTGCAAGTTGAAAAGATCATCGATGACATTGAAGCACCAGGTCCTCTCACACGCTCAAGAGGTTCACATTTATCTAACTTTTGTGGGCACTATGCTTTTGTCTCTATTACAGAGCCCACTAAGGTAGATGAAGCATTTCTGGAGCCTGAGTGGATTCAGGCCATGCAAATAGAATTACATCAATTCAAGGTGACAACGTCTGGGAACTGGTCAAATGTCCAGATCCTCGCAAGCACAATATCATTGGCACAAAGTGGATCTACTGCAACAAGCAAGATGAAAATGGCCTTGTGGTAAGGAATAAGGCACGACTAGTAGCTCAAGGCTACAAACAGGTTGAAGGAATTGATTTCGATGAAACTTTTGCACCTGTTGCTAGACTTGAGGCTGTTCGCATATTACTTGCTTATGCTAACCATCATGATATCACTTTATATCAAATGGATGTGAAAAGTGCATTCCTCAATGGCAAGCTTGAGGAAGAAGTATATGTTGCTCAACCCCCAGGTTTTGAGGATCCAAAGCATCCTGACAAAGTCTTCAGACTCAATAAGGCCCTCTATGGCCTCAAGCAGGCCCCTCGGGCGTGGTATGATACTTTGAAGGAATTCCTCATGAAGAAAGGCTTCAAACCCGGTTCACTCGACCCTACTCTTTTCACTAAATCTTATGATGGTGAACTGTTTGTGTGCCAAATATATGTTGATGATATTATCTTTGACTGTACTGACCAACGTTATAGTGATAAATTTGCCTATATGACGAGTGAAGAATATCAAATGTCTATGATGGGAGAATTGAAATTCTTCTTAGGTCTTCAAATTCGCCAACAGCGCAATGGCATATTCATATCTCAGGAGAAATACCTCAAGGATGTACTGAGGAAATTCGGCATGCAAGATTGCAAAGGCGTCAAAATTCCTATGCCCACAAATGGCCATCTGTGCACTGATGAAAATGGTATTGACTTTGATCATAAGGTATACCGCTCCATGATTGGTTCTTTATTGTACTTATGTGCATCTAGGACAGATATAATGCTTAGTGTTTGCATGTGTGCCCGATTTCAAGCTACACCGAAGGAATCACACCATAAGGCTGTGAAGCATATTCTTCGATTCTAGCTCACACACCAACACTTGGATTATGGTACCCCAAGGGCTCGGCTTTTGATCTCATTGGATACTCTGACTCTGACTATGCTAGTGATCGTGTGGACCGCAAGTCAACATTTGGTACATGTCATTTCCTCGGACGATCTTTGGTCTGTTGGTCCTCGAAGAAAGAGAACTGCGTATCACTGTCTACTGCTGAAGCTGAGTACATTGCTGCTGGTTCTTGATGTGCTCAATTGCTGTGGATGAAGCAAACTCTCAAGGACTACGGCGTCAACGTGAAGAATGTGCCTCTCCTCTGTGACAATGAGAGTGCCATCAAGATTGCTCACAACCCAGTTCAGCACTCGAAGACAAAGCACATTCAGATTCGTCATCATTTTCTTCGTGATCATGTGTTGAAGGGCGACATTTCTATTGAGCATGTGAAGACTGAAGAACAGCTAGCCGATATCTTCACAAAGCGCTTGGATGAGAAGAGATTTAGCAAGTTGCGGTGTGAACTAAATATCCTAGAATCTTCGAATGTTCTTTGAAAAGGACACTCATCCTAACACTTATGCAAAATTGATGACTTAGATATGCAACACATGAAGAAACGTTTTTCTTCAATCAATGAAGAATAACACTCTAAGTGTGAAGAAATTAACGAAGAATTTGATTCTCAGAACCCTACGACAATTGTACTCGGTGTCTGAAATCATCGTTCTTATACGGTGGGTCACGCCACCACCAAAAGTTGAAAATCTTCAATTTGAGTTTTTCCTCAGTGTTGAAATTCCTCAGTTTTTCATGTTCTTCAACTTTTCATTGTCTTCACTGTTTCTGTCGTTTTTCTTCATTGGGTATATATAAATATGAGTTTATGTACTCTACAACATTCACTTACGGCTAATTTTTCAAGTTGGTTTTTCTGCTAAGTGAATGTGATCGGACCCTTCCCTCTCTATGCTAAACTCAACCCATTCTATTCACAAATTCTTCATGTGCGTTCGATTTGAAACTCGTTCAAAATCTTCAGTGTGTCCTTGTCAGCTGAAGAATTTGCGAACGGATCTATTAACTTATCTTATCCAAAATTTTCGGTTTTGCCGCTCAAACCGTTTCGCATCCCATGAAATACTTATCTATTCACCCACGATCTCACACAATCTCCACTTCTCAGTACGTGGGTGACACATTTCAAGCGAATGAGAATGGTCAGGGGCACGTTCGTCCAATTTCTTCGGGCGAACAGTTTTTCACCGTGGCTATAAATACCCCCTTCCCTTCCTCACTTCTCTTTTACTCCGCTCGACCCCACTCCAGCTCGAGCTTCTCAAACCCTAGCGCCGCAGCTACTTCATCGTCACCGGTGAGAAAGAGCTTCACTGCCTCGACCTCGTTGCCGTCGTACTCGCGCCGGCCGCGGATTTCTTCCCTCCGCCGCCGCCGTAGCTGTCTTCCTCAGCCGAGTTAGGGCGTGGAAGATCTGAGCTGACGAACTTCACATCTACACTTCCTAGTTCGTCGTGTTCTTCGTCCAGGGTAATTAAAAGTTAATTTTACTGCCCTCTTTGATTCAAATGATTACTACAAAATCTTCAAAAGTGTTTATTATTCAAATTCTTGACACACTAAACACCTCACATGTCATCTGTTCTTGATTCATTTCTCTAAGTTATATTTTTCATCAAGATTCCTCAATTGTGTGGATTTCTGATCTGTACAACTCTGGAACCTAAGACAAAGAACACTTAGTGAAATTCTTCAAGACTCATCTGGTCAAATTCTTCAAACTTGTTCTTTTTGAAAAACCTCTAAGAACGCATATGACCTCTCCAAATTCCTCGCAACTATCCTCTGTTCACAGGTACTCATGTCCACTGCTGAATCACTAGGTTCTCATCAACTTAACTCATTTGCAACATTCCTCGAAGAAAAGTTGCATACTTCTTCAGAGAATTCCATTGTTCAAATTCCTCATCTGAAGAAAATGGCCGATGGAAAGAAGCCACAAAAAGGAGGAAAGAGGCCTGAAATCAATACTGCCTTTGAGATCCCTGATGATATATACAAAGATTACTGCACTCCTGATGAGGCCAAGTTTGGTAAGGAGGACAAGAATCAGCGCAAGGTGCGCATACAGAGGATAGAAAGGAGATGGGCAAGAGAGTGGAGGGAGTACAGGTATGTTACTCCCAAATACATGAAGAAATTCGCACTCAATCCTCCATGCCCAAGACCTCCATTGGCACCTGGCCAAGAAGCAGATCCCACTAGCCTCAAGCGTGGTGAGGATTATCCTGATGAATGGGCCAAGCGCCAGGCCAAGTTGGCTAGACAAGCCAGAGAAGCAATGAGGAAATTCAACGAAGACTCTGCTGCTGCTGAGGCCTCTGTAAAACCGAAGAAGGCCATGTCAAAGAAGCCTGCTCACAAGCCAAGTGCTTCTTCTTCAATGCCCTCACGGCCGAGTTCCTCAGCTATGCCCTCACGGCCAGAATCCTCAAAGCCCTCACGGCCAATTCCTCACGCTGCTCCTGCTCCTCCAAAATCCTCAGCTCCTCTGCTCAAGTCCTCAGCTGCTCTGACCAAATCCTCTGCACCTGTGCATCTTGCCATGTGCCAAAGGACTACAGGCATCTCTATTGCCTCAGGAGCTTCTGCTAGTTCCTCAGCTGCACCGAATTCTTTAACTGGCCCCTCTCTGCTGAAGACAAAGGCCAATGCTGGACGAGGTTCTCGCCCAAGTCCTCACAAGAAGCAGGTCGCCTTCCAAGTGCCATCTGATGAAGACGAAGCTGATGATGAGGAACTTGCCGAAATCATCAGAGACAGGCAAGTCAGGGCCGCTAGAGCCAAGGGCACAAATGTGCCTCTGCTTTTGGATCCAAAGTTGATCCTCGACTACATTGATCTCTGGCACAAGGACCCAAACACTCCTATGCCTGATTTCAAGTTGACTCCTGGCCAAAGTCATATGCTGACTGCCTTCATACAAGAAGAGAAATGGAAATTTGAAAAAGCCATGCAGATCAAGAAAGCGCAGTACAAGAAGGAGCGTTTTCTGAAGAAACACGTTGTCTCTATGACAACTGAAGAACATGTCAATATCCATCTGAGATCAAGAAACTCAATGATGAATTTGACGTATACCGTGCTGACTGGCTTGGAGCCAAAGTCCGTTTTGTGAAGTTGACAGAAAAGTTCACTCCAAATGTTGCAGCTCCATCGCAACCAGAAATTCCTCAGGCTGAAGCATCTGCTCAACCGACTGAAGAACATGTCAGCACCGCTGATGACATTCAGGCTGCTGAAGAAAATGTGAGTTCCAGGGCTGATGACTGCATTCCAGCCGCTGATGAAATTGCCATGGCATCCACTAGTGGTGCGCCTGAAGAAAATGAAGAAGTCAGGGCAACTGCATCAGTTGTGCCTGAAGAAAATGCACCAAATTCCTCTGCTCCTCCTGCGCCTACCCCAACTCCGATCCTTCCATTTGCATCAGATGTGAAGAAGACCAAGGCTGCAGAGCATGCAGCTGTGAAGAAAAGGAAGGCATCAACTTCATCAGATTCTTCAGCCCCGAAGAAGATGAAGCCTTTGACCAGCTCGTTTGCAAACCCCATTGATGTTGTTCCTATCTCAACCATGCCATCAAAGGACCTTGTTCCTTATGATGAAGAATATGTGATTCCTAGCGAATCCGATGAAGAAAATCCTTCCGCTGCTTCATCAGAGCAGTTGGATGAAGAAATTGAAGTGGATGCAATCCCTTCAACACCAGTTGTCTCCTCGCCTATGCCTCAGTTTACTGCTGAAGAGGCCGGCGTTGAAGAAATGGAAGATGAAGATGTGGACATTGGCTGTACTACACCTGTGCTGAATGTTGACTTTTGGGAAAGTCTGCACCCCAACTCTCCACTGTTCACACCGTTGCAACAGATTCCTCAGTCCCCAGTAACTACAGTTCAAATGGGATCTGATGAACCACATGCCACACCGTCTGTCCATGAAGAAATTCCAGCCACTAGTGCTGAAGAAAATGTAAATAAAGAATTGAAGACCCAGGCTGTCACTGAAGAAGAAGCTGAAATTCCTCAGCCTGTGGAGCCTGAGATTGCGATTCCTGAGGTAATAATGCAATTGACTGACACTCCTCAGCCCAAGCCAAAGGATCCATTCTCAAAGAAGCAGAAATTCAAGGCTGATGATTTCTTTGGCGAGCACGTGTTCTTCACTGACTACAATCCCTATGATTCTGCTCGTCTTAGAAGGAAACGCTTCTGGACCACTAGCCAGGCCAACTTCTATTCTTCACTGCTCTTCAACAAGGAAAAAGTCTTCGACCACGAGCATATTCCTCATGTGCACATGGAATCACTGCCATGCTTCACACCTGTCCTCAGTGTGCTTCATGACACATGCCTCCTCAACTTTTGAACAGACATAGTTGATTGGAATGAAGAGCTCATTCTTCAATTCTACGCAACACTGCACATCACAGGAGATGCTGACGATGTGAACTCCTGGGTTTTGGACTGGATGACCGAAAACACTCACTACAAAGCACCGGCCTCTGAATTACTTCACGCCCTGCCCATCAGTCCTCCACCTGAAGGAGCTCGTTGCATGTACCAAGAGCCTGAGCTTACAGATCACTATATACAAGTGCTTATGAAGCCATTGAAACCTGGTCAAGCCTCAAGGACCAAATTCCTCGTGAAGGAATTGTAGTATGTACCAAGGACAGTCTATCGCATTCTGACGAAGACTATGAGTCCAATCAAAGGCCACGACTCATCTGATGAGGAAATTGTTGGCATCATGAAGAATCTGGTATTCAACACCATTCATGGCATACCCGTCAACTATCATGATTTCTTCATGAGGACTCTGGCAAATGTTGCACTTTCTCCGTTTGAGCTGAAGCCTTATGCACCATGGATTATGAGATTCCTTAGAACAAGGTCTTCACTCAACTACAAGGCTGATTTTCAGAATCACCTCAACTACTTGCCCCCTATTGAAGTACTCAAGCGGACCTATTCCTCAGCTGATGAAAAGGGGAAGGCACCAGCTATTATTGATGAAGGCATTCGTCCATTGGATGGTCAGTTTCGCAAAGCTGCATCTTATTCCACCAATGATGACTCTGCCAGTCATGATTCTGCTGCCCATGCCTCCAAGCCTAATCCTCAAGCCACTGCTCCTCGTGTGATGACTGACCGTGAGCTTCTGCTTAGTCTTCACCAGAAGGTGGATCGAAACCATAAATGGGTTCAGCGTCAGTTTGGTTCAATTCTTCGCAACATGACTGCTACGCACAATGCAGTGAAGAAAAACCATTACTACCTCCATGAAGTCTTTGGTCGCACCTGGGCTATTCTGTCACATGTATATGGAGAAGAAGATCTGAAGCAAATGGGTCTCAAGGAAGACTTTGACTCGTCTGCTCCTCCACCGAAGAAATACAAGAAGGTCAAGGTTCCTTCCTTGGTGGCCAGTTCATATTCTTCATCGCACGAAACCGACGAGCATGAAGACCTGGACGACACTACGACAGGACCTACTACGACAAACGACCCCAACAACGCTAGCGCTCCTTCATCAACTTGATATTCTTCAGGGGCGTTAGTCCTCAATTTCGATCCTTTTGGTCATTCGATGACAAAGGGGGAGAAATTTGAGTTAGTCTTCAAGCGGGTCTATCTTATATGGGCGTTTTTTTGCTAAGTTACAACTCTCGTTCTTTTGATGACTTTGCTGGATCGAGTTGTAAACTTAAACTCTATGGTGGCCTGATACTTTTGCTGAGTTTTCTGCATGCTTATTCCTCATTAATGTTTATGCACGCATGCTGAATTACGTCAGTCATCATATTTCATCATGCATTTCAAATTCTTCATATATTATGTCAAATGCGTGTATGAATTGCAAGATATAGGGGGAGATCTCCATGATTTTACTCTTCAAGTGTGCATTGCTTCAAAAGCAAATTCCTCACTATGCACATCTTCAGGGGGAGCCTTCTATATCTTACAATCAAATTCCTCAATATCACTATTTACACTTCATATGTTTATCCCCATTGAAAACTTAACCTATATTGTCATCAATCACCAAAAAGGGGGAGATTGTAAGTGCATCTAGTGCCCCTTAGTGATTTTGGTGTATTGAAGACTTATAGGTTAAGGGACTAATGTGTTTATGAGTGTACACAGGTCTATAAGTCTATGAGGAGTTTGATATTTACAGAGAAAGTCGACCCCTAAAAATGAAGTTCTTCGACTAAAGTCTTTGGATTTCTGAAGACTTTCTGAAGACTTTGAAAGTGAAGAAATTGGTGTGACCTTGAAGACTTGGTATTCATTTGAGGAACATGGAGCGTGAAGACTTTTGTTTTCGTAGTTTCATGTTCTCTTTCTTGAGTCATAGGAAACACCGTACTGTTAAAGGGGGTCGAGGAAATACTAAGGAAAAATTTCCATGTGATGCTCAACTCAAAATCCTACACCTACCAATCCCTTCGAGTGAAGCCATTGGAAATCTCATACAGTTCAGTCATATTCTTCAGTGACAGAGACGAAGTTCTTCTGTTCTCTGAGGAATTTGTTCTGACTGAGGAGTTAGGAATTCGCCAGTGCGGATTGCCTACACAGTGAGGAACATGATAGCCCTGAGGAATTTGATACTCAAATTTCCGACCGTTGCTGTGCCTTGTGCCAGCTGTCCCAAAATATCTACCCACCTAATGGTCATATCATTGAAGGGCATTTATGTCTTATCATGTCGGGCTGCTCCCTAGGCTATAAATAGCCGCCCCCTACAACCACTAGCTGGTTGGCTGCTCCGAGAGAAACTGACACTTGTCATTTGAGAGCATCCCATCCTCCGAGGACTTTGAGCGAAAATCATCGAGTGAGGAAAACCCAAACCCAAACACCTACAAACCCAAAGTGATTGAGCATCACTGAAGAGATTGATCCTGCGTGGATCCGATGCTTGTTACCTTTGAAGATTGTGCTTCTTCCAGACGGTTAGGCATCATGGTCTAGAGCATCCAAGAGGAATTGTGGATCGCCGAGTGACTGAGTTTGTGAAGGTTTGGAAGTCGCCTGAAGACTTACCACGAGTGATTGGGCGAGGTCTGTGTGACCTTAGCTCAAGGAGAATACGGTGAGGACTGTGTGTCCGGGACTGTGTGTCCTCAGGTTTAAATACCTAGCCGCTCCAACCAGATGTACAACTGAGACAGCAGTTGGAACTGGTGTACCAAATCATTGTCTTCACCAAGCTTACTGGTTCTATTTCCTCAACTCTTTCATTTCCTCATTACAGTTGTTGTGTGCTTGTTCATATCTATGTTTGAAGACTTTGACTGAAGACTTTCTCAATTTCCTCAGTTCAATTTCTTCAGTCTGTTTGTCTTCATCCTGTGCTATCCTGTGTTTACGCTTTCTGTACTCTGTTCTTGTCTTCATTTCATCGTGATGACCATGCTTGTGTTCTGCTATGCTTACTTTTGAGTACTTATTCCACTGCAAGTAGTTCTTCCCTAAGGAATTTCCTCACCCGCAAATTCCTCAGTGAAGAATTCATAAAAATCGCCTATTCACCCCCCTCTAGTCGATATAACGCACTTTCAGAGCTATATTTTTATTCGTCACATATCACGAGTTTGCCTGGAGCGTCTTGTATTATATGAGTCTTTGCTTGTTTTGCATTTTTGTTTGTCACAAGTATCCTTGCTGTACACACCTATTTGAGAGAGCGAAAATTATTCTATGATTGGTTAGAATTGCTCTATATGCTTCACTTAAATTTTTGAGCTATGGAATTGCTGTAGTGCTTCACATATATATTAGTCGGTTGGGGATAGGACGGTAATCTCGCTGTGACGCCCCTGATTTGACCGTACACTAATCATGCACGCAAATGTGTACGATCAAGATCAGGGACTCACGGGAAGATATCACAACACAACTCTAAAACATAAATAAGTCATACAAGCATCATAATACAAGTCAGGGGCCTCGAGGGCTCGAATACAAGTGCTCGATCACAGACGAGTCAGCGGAAGCAACAATATCTGAGTACAGACATAAGTTAAACAAGTTTGCCTTAAGAAGGCTAGCACAAACTGGGATACAGATCGAACGAGGCGCAGGCCTCCTGCCTGGGATCCTCCTAACTACTCCTGGTCGTCGTCAGCGGGCTGCACGTAGTAGTAGGCACCTCCAGTGTCGTAGGTGTCGTCGTCGACGGTGGCGTCTGGCTCCTGGACTCCAGCATCTGGTTGCGACAACCAGATAGAAAGGAAAGGGGAAAAGGAGGGAGAGAAGCAACCGTTAGTACTCATCCAAAGTACTCGCAAGCAAGGAGCTACACTACATATGCATGGGTATATGTGTAAAGGGGCATATTAGGGGACTGAACTGCAGAATGCCAGAATAAAAGGGGGATAGCTAGTCCTGTCGAAGACTACGCTTCTGGCCATCTCCATATTGCCGCATGTAGAAGAGAGTAGATTGAAGTCCTCCAAGTAGCATCGCATAGCATAATCCTACCCGGCGATCCCCTCCTCGTCGCCCTGTTAGAGAGCGATCACCGGGTTGTATCTGGCACTTGGAAGGGTGTATTTTATTCAGTATCCGGTTCTAGTTGTCATAAGGTCAAGGTACAACTCCGGGTCGTCATTTTACCGAGGGACACGGCTATTCGAATAGATAAACTTCCCTGCAGGGGTGCACCACATAACCCAACACGCTTGATCCCATTTGGCCGGACACACTTTTCTGGGTCATGCCCGGCCTCGTAAGATCAACGCGTCGCAGCCCCACCTAAGCACAACAGAGAGGTCAGCACGCCGGTCTAACCCTATGCGTGCAGGGGTCTGGGCCCATCGCCCTATGCACACCTGCACGTTGCGAACGCGGCCGCGAGCAGACCTAGCAACCCACACGATCATGGCGGTTACGTCAAAGCGGTCCAACACGGCGCGCGACACTCAGTCGCTGACGTCACGAAGGCTTCGGCTGATACCACGACGCCGGGATACCCATAACTACTCCTGCGTAGATGGTTAGTGCGTATAGACCAAATGGCCAGACTCAGATCAAATACCAAGATCTCGTTAAGCGTGTTAAGTATCCGCGAACGCCGACCAGGGCCAGGCCCACCTCTCACCTAGGCGGTCTCAACCAGCCCTGTTGCTCCGCCACAAATATCCACTTGCGGGTACTCCTACGAGCCGACCCGACTTTAGTCATCACATGTGTCATGTATATAGTATATAAGTATATACCCGTGATCACCGCCCAGGTGATCACGGCCCGATAGTATAGCACAGCAGACGGACAAGAATGTAGGGCCACTGATGGAAAACTAGCATCCTATACTAAGCATGTAGGATTGCGGGTAAAGGTAACAACAGTAGTAGCAAGGATAGGCTATGCATCAGGATAGGATATCGGAAAGCAGTAACATGCTACACTACTCTAATGCAAGCAGTATAGAGAAGAATAGGCGATATCTGGTGATCAAGGGGGGGGGCTTGCCTGGTTGCTCTGGCAAGTAGGAGGGGTCGTCAACTCCGTAGTCGAACTGGGCAGCAACAGTGTCGGTCTCGTAGTCTACCGAAGAGAAGAGGGGGAAGAAACAATAAATACAATGCAAACATAAGCATGACGATGCGTGACATGACAATGAGCAGTGTTAGGTGTGCCCTAACGCGACAGAAGGTGGTACCGGCAAAGGGGGGGAACATCCAGGAAAGTATTCCCGATGTTTTGCGTTTTCGGAAAGACGGACCGGAGGGGGAAAGTTGCGAGTTCGATAGGTTAGGGATGTGTGGTGGATGAACAGGTTGCGTATCCGGATTCGTCTCGTCGTTCTGAGCAACTTTCATGTTGAAAATATTTTAATCCGAGTTACGGATTAAAAGATATGATTTTCTAAAGATTTTATTAATTTCTGGATTTTAATTAATTATTTAATTTAATTCGAAATTTGGTTTATGACATCAGCATGAGGTCATGCTGACGTCAGCAGTCAACGTTGACCGTTGACCTGGTCAACCTGACAGGTGGGTCCCACCTGTCAGGGGCTGTTAGCTAATTAACTACTGTTTAGTTAATTTAATTAACTAATTAGGTTAACTTAAACAGGATTAATTAACTTAATTAATTTAGTTAATTAATTAAATTTATTCTAATTATTTGTTTTATTATTATTATTTTATTATTTTATTAATTTTTATTAATTAGTTTATTATTATTATTATTATTTTTTAATCATTTCATTTTTTTCTTTTCGTCCTGTGGGCTGGGCCCCATATGTCATAGGGCCACGGGGGTTCGGGCCCAGGGGGCAGCGGCTCAGGGGGGCGAGGCCCACCTGGCAGTGGCCCAGGGGGCACAGCGGGTTTGGTCCAGGGGTGCGGGCGCACCCGAGCGAGCGCTCGCCCGCAGGGCGGGACGAGGACGCCAGGGCACCGATGGCGGGGCTCGTCGGCGCGGCCAGGGGCCACGGCGGGTGGAGGCGAGGGCTGGCGCCGGTGCGGTCGGAGTGGCGCGGAGGGGCAGGCGCGGTGGCGCGGCCATGGGACAGAGGGAGAGACGGGGGAGGCGAGGCATGGCCGAGGTGGAGAAGCGTCGGGAGCCGGAGGGCGGGGCGGTGGTCGCGGGGCGCGGTGAGCGCGGTCGCGGGCGTGACCAGGGGCGAGCCCAGGCGCGGCCAACGGGCGCGAGGGCCACGTGAGCGCGGGGCGAGGGAGAGAGAGGAGGGGCGCTGCTCACGGGGAGAGGTAGGGAGCGAGGCAGGGCTCACTGGGGCCGTAGGGGGATTAGCAGCGGGGCGCGGGGTGGAGGCGAGGACGACGGCGACGCGGTGACGAGGTGCAGGCCGGCGAGGAGGCGAAGGAAGGCCGGCGAGGCAGCGCTCCGGGCGGCGGCGACGTACTGGCGCAGTCGGCGACGGGGCCGGGGCGGCGGCTTCGGTGGTCTCCTCCGATCCAGATCGGGGGAGGCAGAGGAGGGGGATATTTTCGTGTGGAGTGGGAGGAGGTGTCTGGTGAGTGGGGGGAGTGGATAAGGTGTCGGTGGTGGTGGGTGGCCGGCCGGCTGGGCCTGGGGGTTGGCCCAGTTGGGCCAGGGTCCAGTGGGGGGGCTCCTCTTTTTGTTTTTTTGTTTTTTTGTAATTTCTTTTCTTTTATTTATTTGCTTTTCTGTTTTATTTCAATTTAAACTATTTAGGCATTTTATAAAAATATGTTTACCACACCATATTTACTTATGCAAAATATGGCATCTCCCGAACATTTTTATTTTAATATTTGAAAACTTTTTTCATTTGACTTATTTAGGATTTAAATTTGAAATGGTTTTGAATTAACCCGAGATTAATTACAGTGACAGAGGTGACGTGCCATCATTAACGTGAGATTACTGTAGCATGATTATCCGGGCGTTACAAAGCTCCTCCACTACAAGAAATCTCGTCCCGAGATTTAGGAGGTAGAAGGAAACAGTGCGGGGTATTCTTCGCGCAGACGATCCTAGCGTTCCCAAGTGGCCTCATCTTCAGAATGGTGCGACCACTGGACCTTGAGAAACTTGATCGCCTTCTGACGTGTGCGGCGTTCAGCTTGGTCGAGAATGCAGACCGGATGCTCCTTATAGGAGAGGCCCTGCTGCAAATCGAGCACTTCATGATCCACAGCTCGGATTGGGTCCTTGAAGCAACGGCGGAGCTGTGACACATGGAACACATCGTGAACCTGAGAAAGGTTCGGCGGTAGCTCCAGTTGGTATGCCAATTTTCCACGCCTTTCGAGAATAGTGAATGGGCCAATATAGCGAGGAGCTAGTTTGCCCTTGATTCCGAAGCGGTGAGCACCCTTCATTGGTGTGACCCGAAGATAAGCCTTTTCGCCAGGTTGATAGACCATGTCTTTATGATGACGGTCATACTGACTCTTCTGACGTGACTGAGCAGTCTTGAGATTCTCGCGAATAATGCGGACTTGTTCTTCGGCATGTTGGATAATATCCGGACCGAAGAGTGGATGTTCCCCAGTTTCTGACCAGTTCAGAGGGGTTCGGCACTTTCGTCCATATAACACTTCGAAGGGGGCCATCTTCAGACTAGCTTGATAGCTATTATTATAAGAGAACTCAGCATACGGGAGAGATTCCTCCCATTTCTTGCCGAAGGAAATAACACAAGCTCGAAGCATGTCTTCGAGAACTTGGTTGACGCGTTCAACTTGCCCCTGCGACTGAGGATGAAACGCAGTACTGAATGACAGGTGAGTTCCCATAGCTTCTTGGAAACTTGCCCAGAATCTTGAAGTGAATAAGCTGCCACGGTCTGAAGCTGATAACCAATGGAATACCGTGGAGTGAAACAATCCTGGACATATAGAGCGTTGCCAGCTGGCTAGCAGTGATCGTTTCTTTGACCGCCAGAAAATGTGCAACTTTGGAAAGCCGGTCAATGACGACAAGAATAGCATCATTACCTTTCTGTGATTTGGGAAATCCAGTGACGAAGTCCATCTCAACATGGTCCCATTTCCATTCAGGAATAGAGATAGGTTGCAGAGTTCCAGCAGGCCTTTGATGTTCTGCTTTGATACGACGGCAAACGTCACACTCAGCAACATAACGAGCAATGTCTTGCTTCATATTAGACCACCAGAATCTCTGACGGATGTCTTGGTACATCTTTGTACTACCAGGATGGATACATAGAGGCGTATCATGAGCTTCTATCATAACTTCCTGTGTCATATCCAGGTTTTTCTCTGCACATGGCACCACTAGGCGGCCCTTGAAGTATAAGGTGCCATCTTCAGCAATAGTGAAGAATGAGGGCTTTCCTTCTGCGAGGTAGCGCTTAATCTTGTGGGCTTCAGAGTCATACTTCTGTAGCCTTTTGATGCTGTCCACGAGATCTGGTTTAGCAACTAGGGTATTGAGGGAACCCTGGGTAACAACGTGGAGGTTCACCTTGCCAAACTCCTTAGGAGGGGGAGCGAGTGCACCCGGAGGAACAATATGGAGGTTCAGCTTCCTGAATTCTTCAACAAGCGAGGGCTGAACTTTGTGAACCTGGAGGTGGTTGCAGTAAGACTTGCGGCTCAAGGCATCAGCCATTACATTAGCCTTGCCTGGCGTATAGGAAATACCCAAGTCAAAGTCTGCAACAAGCTCCATCCATCTCTGCTGACGGAGGTTCAGGTCTGGCTGAGTAAACAGATACTTCAGACTTTGGTGGTCAGTGAAGATCTCGCAACGATTACCGAGAAGGTAATGTCGCCACTGCTTCAGCGCATGAATGACAGCAGCAAGTTCGAGGTCGTGAACTGGGTAGTTCTCTTCGTGAGGGCGCAATTGCCGAGAGGCATAAGCAATCACTTTGCGGTCTTGCATTAGGACACAGCCTAATCCTTGACGGGAAGCGTCGCAGTAAATGACGAAGTCCTTCTTAGTATCAGGTGGAGCTAGAACTGGGGCAGAAGTCAACTTGTCTTTGAGTGCCTGGAAACTTTCCTGACATTTGTCTGTCC
Organism: Triticum aestivum; assembly: GCF_018294505.1. NCBI lineage: Eukaryota > Viridiplantae > Streptophyta > Magnoliopsida > Poales > Poaceae > Triticum > Triticum aestivum. The sequence goes on along the minus strand of NC_057802.1, from coordinate 450,358,416 downwards.
ATTGGAACTTGACGCCCTTATGCAACAGGTTAGTCAGAGGCCTGGCGATCTTGGAGAAGTTCTCGACGAATCGACGGCAATAGCTGGCGAGACCGAGAAAACTTCTGACTTGCTTAACGTTCTTGGGAGGAGTCCAATCAAGGATAGCCTGGACTCGTTCAGGGTTGACGGCAATACCATCCTTAGAGATGACATGCCCAAGATAGGTTACTTCCGGTAGCCAGAATTCACATTTGGAGAACTTGGCATATAGTTGATGCTCTCGTAGCTTTTCCAGCACAAGTCGAAGATGTTCAGCATGTTCTTCTTCGTTCTTGGAAAATACCAGGATATCATCCAGATAAACCACGACGAACTTGTCGAGGTAATCCATGAATATATAGTTCATCAGACGAGAGAAGGTGGCTGGAGCATTGGTTAAACCGAAAGACATGACGGTGTACTCGTATGAACCATAGCGAGTCACGAAGGCGGTCTTTGGGATATCCTCTTCGCGAACACGGATCTGGTGGTAACCCAACCTCAAGTCGAGCTTAGAGAACACTGACGAACCCGCCAGTTGATCATACAGATCATTGATCCGAGGAAGAGGGTATTTATTCTGAATGGTAGCTTGGTTTATAGGACGGTAGTCTTGAACTAATCGGTTCGTCCCATCCTTCTTCTTGACAAAGAGAGAAGGTGCTCCCCAAGGAGAGCAACTTGGGCGAATGAATCCTTTGCGAAGAGAATTGTCGATTTCCTCCTTAAGCTCAAGGAGTTCATGCGGCGGCATCTTGTAGGGTCGCTTGGCTATAGGAGTGGTGCCTGGTTTCAAGTCGATGATGAATTCGACTGCTCTAGCAGGGGGAATCCCTGGAAGTTCTTCAGGAAAGACGTCGAGGAATTCACGCACGACGGGAATGTTTTCAATGCCCTCGAGTGGTGCAGCGTTCAATGCATTCAATGCATAGAGCCTTGCCTCGGCATTTTGCACCAGATGGGCTTGGTAAGTAACTATCTCATCTGAAGGGTGTAGCAGATGGACGGTCTTAGTGGTGCAAACGATTGAAGCAGTATGCGCTTTTAACCAATTCATTCCCAGAATGAGATCAATGCTACAGGACTTCAGTACGATGGGAGAGACAAGAAATTCCAGTCCTTCAATTTCAACAGGAACGTCGTGACTAACCATAGAGGTTTGACATTGGCCCGCAGGGGTGTGTACCACTAGCGGAGTGTTCATCTCTTCGTATTTAATGCCATGCAGGAATGCAAATTCTGCTGATATGAATGAATGGGATGCTCCTGTATCAAATAAAACGGATGCTGGTACTGAATTTACGAGGAGTGTACCCATCACAGTAGCAGGCTGGTCTTGAGCTTCGTTGAGATCAACGTGGTTGGCATGAGCACGACCATAAGACTTAGCATTGTTGTTGCGGGGCTGGTTGTTACCACGGCCAGCTGCTGGAAGGGCCAGTTGATTCTGGTTCTGATTCTGATAGCAGTTCCTGGCAAAGTGACCCGGTTGACCACACTTGTAGCACAGACCATTATCGGGAGTGGGAACAGGAGCCCCAGGTGGGGGAGCTGGTAGCTTTGACTGCCTAGATGGTGGAGGAGGCAGACGCGGTGCAGCATAAGATTTCCTTGGAGCAGGTGCATTTGGACGGTACATGCTGTTCGGGATCCATATCTTTCGCTTCTGCGAGGGCGGGCCCGAAGATGAGCCCGTGTCACGGTTGCGCCTCTGAGAGCTCTGGTATTCCTGCAGACCAGTCTCGACATTGATGGCCTTATTCACCAAGGTGGCGAAATCGGCGAAGTCATGCACTAGAAGTGCGAGCTTGATGTCAGCTTGTAGTCCATCACGGAACTTCTCCTGTCTGCGAGCATCAGTTGCAATGTCTTCTTCAGCATAGCGGGACAAGTCCAGAAACTCCCGTTGATAAGCTTCAACAGTTTTGTTGCCTTGGGTGAGGTTGCGGAACTCACGCTTCTTCCGGTCCATGACTCCCTGAGGAATGAAGCGGGCACGGAAAGCAGCTTGGAAGTCTGGCCAGGTGATGATTGTTCCAGCTGGCAGAGTACGCCTGTGGCTGTCCCACCATTGAGCTGCGGGTCCCTTCAGAAAGAAGGAAGCAAAGTTGACATAGCTGGCAGGGGCTACATCGGCAGACTCCATCTCATAGGTGATGTCACGGAGCCAGTCATCAGCATCCAGAGGCTGAGTTGAGCTGCGGTACACAGTTGGATTGAGGCGCATGAAATCCTGCAGAGTTACTGGGGTTGGTTGCTGGTCCATATTGGGGCGAGGAAACTGAGCCATCATATTTTCCATGAATTGGCGGTTCAGTTCAAACTGTTGGATCATACCAGCCATGTACTCAGGTGGTGGTGGGGCATTGCCACCACTACCACGACCACCTGGTCTAACCATCCTGCTAATATATAACAGGGTAGTTCAGCATTGAGAAATTTGCAAAGACAAGGATCATTCATGATGAAACATGCATAATGAAAGGAGCACGATAGCTACTACATAGTAGTCGGCATAACTTACAAAAGGGGTCATGCATAGAGTTCAGTACACAGAGTTCAGTACATAGACTAAAACATCATAGGCGGCACACAGGCTCGCGGCGAATGCATCTAACACTACAAGCAAGCCTACATCAGTCCCAAGAGGTACTGTGGAGGTAATCGTAGCCCGACAGCTGGTAGTGAGGCAACGGATAGCCCTCCACGTCAGCAGACTGGGGGCCGCGGATACTCAGGTGTAGAGCCCGACGCTCAGGTGGCAGAAGAGGACCAAGTGCGGGAGAGTAGCCTCCCACCTCTGGCCAACCGACACCGTGGGGCATCACGGTCCTGGCTGGGTAGATCGCAGTACGCGGTAGCTGTCCAGATCGGACAAAGGGGTGCAGCAGCGTCAGAGCACGGTAAAGGTGCTGACGGGTGGTGTACATCTCGTGGCGAAGAGCTCGGTTAGCTCGATCCAGCCCATCAGCATGCAGAACCAGGTTCTGATGGTAGAAGGGCTCTCGGGTGACAGTGGAGTAGGCAGCAGTATAGTATCCCTCCGCACCAACATCAGATGCGATAGCAATGTGCCTGAAAGGGGAGGTGTCCAACTCCCGATACTCTCCACGAAGACGTGTCAGAGCAGCATAGGCAGCATCGTGGACAGCCATATCGATGGTCACACCAACACCATGTGCGGTGTGCAGCACAGTAGTGGAGTCATACTCCCGCGAGTAGAGGTGGACGATGGCACGGTACTGCTCCTGGTTAAAGTCCTGGTACTCCTCGTAGACGGTGTACTCAGGGTGCCAGCGATAACCCAGATAGGTCATCATCTCAGCTAGCACAGCCGGTGATCCCGAGGCACCAATGGCCGTCGTGTGGCGCACGACCTGCCTCGTGGGTTCCATCTGAAAGCAAAGACGTTTCAAAGGAGTCAAATGACAGTGTGTGAATTGTTCAAAATACTATTCTAAGAAACAACTATGGCTTATCCAACTTTGGGGTGAATGCGGTCACGGGATCCTAGTGTTAGAGTTAGTAAATTCGTTTAACCCGAGTAGAAGAGAGTTCAGAGTCCCAGAGTAAAGGTCGAGGAGTAAAAGATCCTAGTACCACCCAATGGCGACGTGGGCCCGTAAGACACACAGCCATGTTAGTAAAAGTTTTGTAATGTCTAGACTCGACTTCGGCCAAGGAGTGTGGAAAGGGGGATTCCTACAGGCAGTCGGCTCTGATACCAACTTGTGACGCCCCCGATTTGACCGTACACTAATCATGCACGCAAATGTGTACGATCAAGATCAGGGACTCACGGGAAGATATCACAACACAACTCTAAAACATAAATAAGTCATACAAGCATCATAATACAAGCCAGGGGCCTCGAGGGCTCGAATACAAGTGCTCGATCACAGACGAGTCAGCGGAAGCAACAATATCTGAGTACAGACATAAGTTAAACAAGTTTGCCTTAAGAAGGCTAGCACAAACTGGGATACAGATCGAACGAGGCGCAGGCCTCCTGCCTGGGATCCTCCTAACTACTCCTGGTCGTCGTCAGCGGCCTGCACGTAGTAGTAGGCACCTCCAGTGTCGTAGGTGTCGTCGTCGACGGTGGCGTCTGGCTCCTGGACTCCAGCATCTGGTTGCGACAACCAGATAGAAAGGAAAGGGGGAAAAGAGGGAGAGAAGCAACCGTGAGTACTCATCCAAAGTACTCGCAAGCAAGGAGCTACACTACATATGCATGGGTATATGTGTAAAGGGGCATATCAGTGGACTGAACTGCAGAATGCCAGAATAAAAGGGGGATAGCTAGTCCTGTCGAAGACTACGCTTCTGGCCATCTCCATCTTGCAGCATGTAGAAGAGAGTAGATTGAAGTCCTCCAAGTAGCATCGCATAGCATAATCCTACCCGGCGATCCCCTCCTCGTCGCCCTGTTAGAGAGCGATCACCGGGTTGTATCTGGCACTTGGAAGGGTGTATTTTATTCAGTATCCGGTTCTAGTTGTCATAAGGTCAAGGTACAACTCCGGGTCGTCCTTTTACCGAGGGACACGGCTATTCGAATAGATAAACTTCCCTGCAGGGGTGCACCACATAACCCAACACGCTCGATCCCATTTGGCCGGACACACTTTTCTGGGTCATGCCCGGCCTCGTAAGATCAACGCGTCGCAGCCCCACCTAAGCACAACAGAGAGGTCAGCACGCCGGTCTAACCCTATGCGCGCAGGGGTCTGGGCCCATCGCCCTATGCACACCTGCACGTTGCGAACGCGGCCGCGAGCAGACCTAGCAACCCACACGATCACGGCGGTTACGTCAAAGCGGTCCAACACGGCGCGCGCCACTCAGTCGCTGACGTCACGAAGGCTTCGGCTGATACCACGACGCCGGGATACCCATAACTACTCCCGCGTAGATGGTTAGTGCGTATAGACCAAATGGCCAGACTCAGATCAAATACCAAGATCTCGTTAAGCGTGTTAAGTATCCGCGAACGCCGACCAGGGCCAGGCCCACCTCTCACCTAGGCGGTCTCAACCTGCCCTGTCGCTCCGCCACAAAGATCCACTTGCGGGTACTCCTACGAGCCGACCCGACTTTAGTCATCACATGTGTCATGTATATAGTATATAAGTATATACCCGTGATCACCGCCCAGGTGATCACGGCCCGATAGTATAGCACAGCAGACGGACAAGAATGTAGGGCCACTGATGGAAAACTAGCATCCTATACTAAGCATGTAGGATTGCAGGTAAAGGTAACAACAGTAGTAGCAAGGATAGGCTATGCATCAGGATAGGATATCGGAAAGCAGTAACATGCTACACTACTCTAATGCAAGCAGTATAGAGAAGAATAGGCGATATCTGGTGATCAAGGGGGGGGGCTTGCCTGGTTGCTCTGGCAAGTAGGAGGGGTCGTCAACTCCGTAGTCGAACTGGGCAGCAGCAGTGTCGGTCTCGTAGTCTACCGGAGAGAAGAGGGGGAAGAAACAGTAAATACAATGCAAACATAAGCATGACGATGCGTGACATGACAATGAGCAGTGTTAGGTGTGCCCTAACGCGACAGTAGGTGGTACCGGCGAAGGGGGGGAACATCCGGGAAAGTATTCCCGATGTTTTGCGTTTTCGGACAAACGGACCGGAGGGGGAAAGTTGCGAGTTCGATAGGTTAGGGATGTGTGGTGGACGAACGGGCTGCGTATCCGGATTCGTCTCGTCGTTCTGAGCAACTTTCATGTTGAAAATATTTTAATCCGAGTTACGGATTAAAAGATATGATTTTCATTAATTTCTGGAATTTAATTAATTATTTAATTTAATTCGAAATTTGGATTTATGACATCAGCATGAGGTCATGCTGACGTCAGCAGTCAACGTTGACCGTTGACCTGGTCAACCTGACAGGTGGGTCCCACCTGTCAGGGGCTGTTAGCTAATTAACTACTGTTTAGTTAATTTCATTAACTAATTAGGTTAACTTAAACAGGATTAATTAACTTAATTAATATAGTTAATTAATTAATTAAATTTATTCTCATTATTTGTTTTATTATTAATTTTATTTTTATTTTTTATTAATTTTTATTAATTAGTTTATTTTTTATTTTTTATTTTTAATCATTTCATTTTTTTCTTTTCGTTCTGTGGGCTGGGCCCCATATGTCATAGGGCCACGGGGGTTCGGGCCCAGGGGGCAGTGGCTCAGGGGGGCGAGGCCCACCTGGCAGTGGCCTAGGGGGCACAGCGGGTTTGGTCCACGGGTGCGGGCGCACCCGAGCGAGCGCTCGCCCGCAGGGCGGGACGAGGACGCCAGGGCACCGATGGCGGGGCTCGCCGGCGCGGCCAGGGGCCACGGCGGGTGGAGGCGAGGGGTGGCGCCGGTGCGGTCGGAGTGGCGCGGAGGGGCAGGCGCGGTGGCGCGGCCATGGGACAGAGGGAGAGACGGGGGAGGGCGAGGCCATGGCCGAGGTGGAGAAGCGTCGGGAGCCGGAGGGCGGGGCGGTGGTCGCGGGGCGCGGTGAGCGCGGTCGCGGGCGTGACCAGGGGCGAGCCCAGGCGCGGCCAACGGGCGCGAGGGCCACGGTGAGCGCGGGGGCGAGGGAGAGAGAGGAGGGGCGCTGCTCACGGGGGAGAGGGAGGGAGCGAGGCGGGGCTCACTTGGGTCGTAGGGGGATTGGCAGCGGGGCGCAGGGAGGAGGCGAGGACGACGGCGACGTGGTGACGAGGTGCAGGCCGGCGAGGAGGCGAAGGCAGGCCGGCGAGGCAGCGCTCCGGGCGGCGGCGACGTACTGGCGCGGTCGGCGACGGGGCCGGGGCGGCGGCTTCGGTGGTCTCCTCCCGATCCAGATCGGGGGAGGCAGAGGAGGGGGATATTTTCGTGGGGGGAGTGGGAGGAGGTGTCGGTGGTGAGTGGGGGAGTGGATAAGGTGTCGGTGGTGGTGGGTGGCTGGCCGGCTGGGCCTGGGGGTTTGCCCAGTTGGGCCAGGGTCCAGTGGGGGGGCTCCTCTTTTTGTTTTTTTTTTGTAATTTCTTTCTTTTATTTATTTGCTTTTCTGTTTTATTTCAATTTAAACTATTTAGGCATTTTATAAAAATCTGTTTACCACACCATATTTACTTATGCAAAATATGGCATCTCCCGAACATTTTTATTTTAATATTTGAAAACTTTTGTCGTTTGACTTATTTAGGATTTAAATTTGAAATGGTTTTGAATTAACCCGAGATTAATTACAGTGACAGAGGTGACGTGCCATCATTAACGTGAGATTACTGTAGCATGATTATCCGGGCGTTACACTCGCATACACCGGGATCCTTGCATCCCGTCCTCTCGCTTCATCACAGAAATATTATGCGAGATCCATACATTTTAGTATAACATAATTTGGTTTAAATTTTTTTAATTCAACCTTATGATTTTGATATCATTGTATTTGTAAATCATAATGTATATATAAAGGAGCAGAATTCTTTGTTGTGCTTTTGAAAGTATATATAAAAAAATGATGTATATAGGTTTTATTCCAATAAAAAATGGATCCTGCCCGAACAAAAATAGAATACAAACTGGATTCGAATTGAGTTGGCACGGTAAACGAGCACTCTTGCTCTGCAAAAATTTGAAGAAGCGGAGAAAGTCGCAGTAACCGCCCAAAACCAAAATCTGCGAGATGGAAATTACTACCTATCCCTGACAAGCAAAGCCTATCGGTTCGATTTCTATAGGTTTCGATAAGGGTAGGTTTGTAATTTAGCTCAATCATGACATAACCGCCTCTCACCCGGATTCGTACACGGTGGGCGCCAAAACACGGTGTCTCCTCGGCCGAATTCGACTCCCTCCCCGATTCATACACGGTGGGCGCCAAAACAAACTCTCGTCGGCAAATATTTGGTGTATGCGAGATTACCATCCTATCCCCAACCGACTAATATTGCTGTGATGTCGGAAATTTTATACGGGGGCTAAGTTTGTAAATTTCTTCGCATTTGAGACAAGCGCGCCTAGAAGACATGGTTCCCCCCTTCCTCTCTCCTTCCATTTCCCCATTCGTACTCCGTGGGCGCCAAAACACCCTCTCCACCCCAGCCTCCTCCGTCCGCCACCCCATCCACCGCCGTCCTCCTCCACCATGCCAGAGCTGATACCCTGATGCTGTCGTCCATTACAAGAGATCGACCTCTCACATCCACAGCTTCGGACCGGGATCCTTGCTTCTCGTCCTCTCGCTTCATCCTTGCCGTCGTCCACCTTGCCGGCGCCGCTCCTACGACCGTCTCATCCACCGCACCGGGATATTTCCCCTGCCGCGACCGTCTACCCTCCTAGATCTGCTTCCACGCCGCCGACAGCCATCTCTACCGCAGCACCGTCAAATTCTTAGCAGATTCATACACGGCGCCGCACCAGAGGCGGTACTCTTTCATATCTGCTCAACTTATTTATCGCAGCAAGAAAATACATCGCCACTGCTTTACTCTGATTTCTTGTCCATCACTTGTTAGTTGAAAGCAAACAATGGTTGTGAAGTTGCCTTTGTCCGGTTTGCACCTTCAGATCCGCCATGGCACGCTCAACACTATACTCGCGATGCTTACGGTTTTCCCCTTTTATATTCCACACTAGTTAAATGACAGTAGACTATATTTCAAAATTGGGTCTGTCGATTTTTGAGAGCTTGTCGGAGTTCGCCGGTGCGAGGGAAGGGGCTCGGGTGGGGACGGTGGTTGTGAGGGCAGTGGCCTGGCGGTGGTGGGGCCTCGCCGAACGAAGAAAACTCGACGCGGGTGGGGCGGGGGCGGGGGTGGGGGTGGCGAAGGAACATAGGTGGTGGGGGCGGTTCAGGGGAGGGCGAGGGGGGGTCAGGGCCGGTAGTTCGGCCGGCAGCCCATGCAGTGTTCCGTATGGGAAGAATCAGAGATGAGGAAGAAGAAGGGTTAGGAGACGTTGGATCTTCATTCAACCGCCTGAAAATGGTTGACTGACCCAAATGACAAAAGTCACGCGACTTGCATGCAGACATGCCTTTATATTCAGTACCATCATCGTAGCTGCTTAGCACTGCTCCTGAATCCATCAAGCTAAACAACGTGCCACTCATAATTCCAAACTTGTTGCTCAAATTCGAATCTGATATGATGCTGATATTACTAAAACAGATAACGTTTAATTGGTCAACTAATGTTCCTACTTTACTTTTGAAAAGCACGTGCACCACATATAGAGAGACAGCAGGGAGTTGCATTCTTAATGCGCTTTGGTTCATCATGTGTGGGCACTGCACAACAAACATTTTATTATCCAAAATCTTCTTGCTCTTCTTTAGCATGTTCGTCTTCCATTATTGTTTAATAAGTGCTCTCTCTGTTCCTAAATATAAGTCTTTGTATAGATTCCACCATGGGCTACATATGGAGCAAAATGAGTGAATCTACACTCTAAAATATATCTGCATACATCTGTATGTGATCCATAGTGGAAATCTCTACAAAGACATATATTTTGGAACAGAGGGAGTATGATAGTAGTACAGTATGTTCCTTGTAGTGAAGATGAACAGGGACATTTGCAGTGTAGAGGTCTATTCAGTCGGTTGTGATGGACACTTTGAACTCTTCGGGCCTCTTTGATTTGTAGGATTTTGTAAACATAGGAATATGAATTTTAGTGGCCTGCCACTTGAATCCTATAAGATTAGCAAGGAAATGCGGGGAGCTGTGTCGCCTTTGAGAGTTACACTGATATTAACAGTACCGCACCTTCAGTTGAAGAGAGCTGGTATCCGAAGCCTTTCTAGCCATACCGGCAATAGTAGCCTATATTTTCCAGCAAGTCCCACTTTGCTGATTTTACTTGTGATGCTTACGGTTTTCCCGTTATATCTACACTATGATTTGTGTAGCTGCTTTGTGTCACACTAGCAGCAGTCCACTCCTGAAGCTAAACAACACACCAATCATAAGTCCAAAGCTTACTTCTTCAAATACGAATTGTCATATGATACTGATATTAGTTAATAGACACACATTTAATTGTTCAGTTAATGCTCCCACTTGATTTTCCAAATGCATGTGGCCACATATAGAGAGACAGCATGGAATTGCATTTCTTTGGGCGCTGTGATTCATCATGAGTGGGTAACCAACATTGTATTCAATAAAGCGGAACCTCAAGAATATGCTTCCTCTTCTGTTCTTTAACATGTTCCTGTTTTGTTATTCTGTATTTAGTACGTACAATATGTTCCTTGTCAGGAAGGGGAGCAGGGCCATCTGCAGTCAACAGCTCATAGCGCTGGCATGTACGTGATCGATAGGCTTTCAATTAGTAGCGGCAATACCACACCGTATTTTCCAGCCAGTTCCACTTTCCCGATTTATATATCCTGGTTATGGTGTACCCCTTTTATGTACACTACGATCTGCCTAGTTGTTGTGTGCTCTTGTTATCATGGTTTGGCAATAAACTCTCTATACAGTATATTATGAACCTATCATCTGCCAACTATCCTTACTTATGGAGCCTATATTTTTGTGTACTTGTGCTAGATTATATTAATGCACGCACCATATTACAGCACACATGGGCTCTCTCATCAAAATCCAGTGATAGCACACAAGGGTTTACAGGGCGCCCCTATATTAGAATATCCTCTGCATTACAAAGATAATCTCACTACTACTTATGTTTTCATGCTTCTCAGATGTTATATGTAATCACAGTGAATATCATAATCCGCGCATCAGAAGAATATTGTGGAACACTGCAACAACTTCCAAAATTGGCACCAAGGCATTGAGTGCCATTCTGGATGCAATGAAACTCATACGCTCCCCTCCCGTAGATTCTTGTTCAGAATATGATCCTAATGACTATTCTGACCTAGCGGAGTCAAAGGCAGATGGCCTGTCCTGTTCATCCATCAAGGTGCCTGTTCTAATTTGGCAAGGTTTTATTGATTGTACGTATCTTGCATAAGTTGTCTTGCATTTCTTCTACTTTGTTGCACCGCCATCTGCTTAGTTTACTCATCATATATGTCAAGATGCCATGCCCATCCATTATCAATACATGTTCCATCTGTTATCATACCATGTTTTTCACTCAAATGTTGTTCTTGTGCATCAGACATCAAAAAGGAAGAGGGTGATTGCCGAACCTAAAGGAGCACCAGCAAAGTCCTTGAAAATGTGGTGGTGTCGGAAAATCGGACAGCACCCCAATTATATTGAATCTACAACCAGTGACACAAAACGTAGGACTAACTCTAGCAGATTGTACCCATACTTCACTGGCCACACCACTAGCCCCACGACACAGGACCTGCACTCCAGCAAAAGGTATGCCGATTTCAGTTGCCATAGCACTAGCTGTACCATAGAAAAATCCCACTCCAGCAAAAAGTACAGCAAGTCCACCGGCCGAAGACCTATCCCAACTGCAGAGACGGCCAATTCCTGTAGATTGGAACCCCATTCCAGTTATTCCCAGTTTAAAAGACAATGCTTTCAATGTTGTTAGGGACTACGTGCATATATTCCCATCATGGGAAGATTATAGTGAAGACAAACACCATTTTCACATCTTCCCGTCCCACTTACGTGCAAGTGCTATTATTCATGGTGATTATTTTCCTGTTTTCTGCTGATTGAACACATCAATGATTTACATTACATTGTTGTAAGGAGGCGAGGGTCAATCTAGATAGTCATGACGAGCAAAGCTTGCTTGTGCTTTTCAAGGAAGCATTGCAGCAGTATCGGTGTTACCTGAGGAAATCACAATTTGATGGCAAGTCTATAAACGAATTTCCGGTGAAGTCTCTTGTGCTAAATTTAGAAGACATTGAATGGAAAAACCTTGTTATGCATTGGTCTCGTTCCCAGGATGAGGTACCGTCTATGATATCACATGACAATTTGAACTTCTACTTTTCCGCATGTGCCTTATGGATCTCTTTTGCAGGAAATCTGCTCGAAGAAGAATTCCGGTTTGAAAAGGACGACAAGATATCGCAAATATGCGGCCCACTGCTTTGCTCTTGTTAGTACCAGTTGTCCTGTATCACTGTACTTGCATTCATACCTGGTTCATTATGTGACAGCAGTATGCATGATAGCTTGCTTATCAATTGTCCGCTCCAAATTATCTGATCTGTATGAATGGTTACATTGGTGTAGAATATATCCAGTGCCAATGAAATTTTTTAGCTCTGCATTGTTCTTGTAAGTACCTGCTGTCCTTTATCAGTGTACTTATATTGATAGCTAGTTGTTCATGTACCATCACTCTGCAGCTTATTTTCCTTTGCCCTCCATTTTCTACACACCAGATCTATATTTAGTCTTACCATAAGGTTGGATAACACCGATGGTACTGAAGAAGTTTAGCTCTGCATTGCTCTTGGCTGTACCTTTTGCCTGTATCACTGAACTTACATTTACAGCTACTTGGTTATGTAGCATCACTCTTCATCTTATCTTAAATATTCTCCATTTTTTTCCTATATTATCACATCTATATTTAACAAAATGTAGAATAAAGGCAATGCTTATGAAGACGATTGTGTGGTAAACTTCTTGAATTGCCCCCCATCAGCATGGACAAGGGCTTTATAGAGCCTGTGTTCACCAATTATGTAAGTTTGTCCTTCTCAAGCCTTCAAACTTTGTTGTGTATATTTGGTTAGGCATGACTGCAACAACTGTTTATTTTTGGTGTTTGCATCAAATTGCATGTTTAAAGTTTATTATGTAGTTCATAAACAAAAGTTTGTCCTTCTCAATTTAAGTTTTCAGTTGTACAACCAAGTTCCTTCTTCATACCATGTAAATTAAACTATACAGGGCAAGTGATCTTCTTTTGCACTGCATGTATGCTTTTGTTCTTGATCTGTAATCCAGTGGTGTGGTGTACCTACCCACTACAGCACAATGTCATATTCTGCAATGTCTTAACTATCAACAATGTCATATCATTCTACTATTATTTAAACTGTCTTTTTATTTGCCAATCTGAAATGGGATAAATTGACAGCACACTAACCATTGATACTTATGAGTTCTTGATCTGTAATCCAGTGGTGTCGTGAAGCTGCCAACTCCTTCACAATGTCATTTCCTGCCATGTCTTAACCTGAACAATACCATATTGTGTTAATGCTATTTTAAACTGTGTCACTTTATTCTTCAATAAGAAATGTGATGAATTGTCCGCACTGATACTTATATGTGCAAAACCTGTCATCTGTCTGCTTGTTTCTCTTTCAGAGTGAGGAGGATATAAGTGTCAAACAAGCGCAGTCTCATCAGCTTGCTCAGCTGCTTGCACTACAGCTCCCAAGCAGGGCTAACCTTTCTTGAACTCTATTGAAGTGTTGTCAGTTCTGTATATTATTTTCTCGGCGTGTTTATTTGCATTAGTGGCGATCTTTGACGCCCAACGTATGTAATCTGTTGTCTGGTTGTGCTTTATTATCATAGTGGCGAACTTTGATGCCCAGTGGATGTAATATGCCGTAATTTATTTATTGTATAGTCTAGGTTTTTTCTTATTCACGATGCTGCAGTTATTTTACTGTACATATATATCATGTCTTCGCAGTAAAGCGGCCAAACCGTAAATATACGGTACATAATCGGGCCGTCATGCAAATCACTATGTATGATCTGCATCATGGGCCCAGTAATCTTGGTCCGTTAACAGGCCTAAATGTAAACTGGCCCACTAGTAGTTTCAGGCCTTTAATAGGCTGAGTAAACCGCCGACCCTATTTTCGCAAAAAAATTCAATGGGATTTTAGTAGGCTGAAAAGTAGGTTGGGCCTGAAACATGCCGAACAGCTCACGGGCCGATAGCAGGCCGAAATAGACCCCGGCCCATGATTGTGCCAATCACATCACGGGCCGTTAACAGGCCAAAATTGTGTCGGTCCTTATTTCACCCAATCAGATTATCGGTTGTGAGTAGGCCGGACGCAAAGCGGGCCGTAGTTAGGCCCAACTATATGACGGGCTTTTAACAGGCCGAAATAAATATAGGGCCGAAATGTTAAACGGGCCTTTAACATGCCGAAACTAATATCAGGCCGGATTACTAAATGGGCCTTTAGCAAACAGAAATCCTGACCGGGCCTCAAGTGGGCCCAAAAGCACAGCGTCCAGTTTGACGGGCCGAATCTGATATGGGCCATAATTTAGCCCAAAGCCTCTTAAAGGGACGGATCTAATCTGGGCCGTAATTAACAATGTTTGAAATGTGTAGGCCTAGAACGTGGTAGGCTATTAACAGGCCGGATCTCATATGGGCCTTTATTAGGCCCGGAACGTGGCAGGCTGTTAATGGACCGGATCAAATATGGGCCGGCATTTGGCCCAAAACATGGCAGCCTATTAACGGGCCGGCCCACTAGTGTCCTCAAAATCTTGTGGGCCTTTAGCTGGGCCGACCCATTATGTTCTGCAAAATTTCGTGGGCCTTTTAGCTGGGCCGACCCATTATGGTCCGCAAAATCTTGTGGGCCTTTAGTTTGGTCGGCCCATTTAATCTTTATGGGCCACTTTTGGGCCGGTCCACGTGTCAACATATCATAGGCGCATCTCGCCCATTGGATGAGTGACACCTGTGCCAACCCAGGAGCTGACACGTGGTTCCGTCGGCCAATGAGAATTTTACACGTGGAAAATCGGCATTGGTCGTGGCTGTTAGCGGGTTATCGGATCCAAAACCGGACCCGATAGCTTAACGGCGACCCGTTACGGTGGATGCCATATGTCGGTCACCCTTGACAAAAGCACTTCCATGACGCGGCATTTATTTTCATGGAAGTGGACACTTCCATGATGATAATTTTGGTAATGTCATGGAACACTTCTACGACAGCACAGGTATGACTATCTTGATTCCGTCATAAAATCGTCATGGATGTACATGCATGAAAGAAAACGTGACCTACTGTGACAAACACGTATCATCACGGAAGTGTATCTTTTTTGTAGTGTATGTTCATGGTGATTTATATCCTACTCATGATTGCACTCGTTGTTGGTTAACTTTAGTGCATGTTTATGACTGTTGTCGCTCTCTAGTTGGTCGCTCCCCAGTCTTTTTCTAGCCTTCACTTGTACTAAGCAGGAATACTGCTTGTGCATCCACTTACATAAACCCAAAGTTGTTCCATATGAGTCCACCATACCTACCTATATGCGGTATTTACCTACCGCTCCAAGTAAATTTGCATGTGCCAAACTCTAAACCTTCAAATTATAATCTGTTTCGTATGCTCGAACCGCTCATGTAGCAACTAGGGCTGTCAATATCTTCCATGCTAGGTGGGTTATTCTCATGATGAGTGGACTCCGCTCATCATTCACGAGAAAATGGCTGGTAACCGGGATGCCCAGTCCCATGCTCAAATCAAATCAAAATATAATCACAAACAAAACTCCTCCAGGACTGTTGTTAGTTGGACGGTACCCGTTGTTTCGAACTAGCCGTGGAATGTGCATGTTGGTGGTGGGGGAGTATAAACTTTAGCATTCTGTTTGGGAACCGCCTATAATGTATCTAGTATGGAAGATACCATGATCTCTTGGTTGTTATGTTGACAATGAAAGCATACCGCTCAAAATATTATTTATCTCTATTTTAAAAACTCGAGCTCTGGCACCTCTTCAAATCCCTGCTTCCCTTTGTAAAGGGCCTATCTACTTACTTTTATTGCTGCGTCATCATCCTCTTATAAAAAGCATCAGTTAGAGAGCACCACTGTCATTCGTATGCATTGCTATTAATTTACATTGAATATGACTGGATCTCTTTTACCATGAATTACAATGTCTAGTCAGTCCCTGATCTTCAGGGGAGCTCTGCATTTATGTTTTGTGGCCTCAGAAAGGGCTAGCGAGATACCATCTTGTTATATCATATCATGATTGTTTTGCAAAAGTGTTGTCATCTGAGATTTATTATTATTGCTCGCTAGTTCATTATGCCATTGATATGAGTAAATGTGAGACCTAAATGTTATTGTGAATATGGTTAGTTCATAAGCTTTGCTGAAAACTTGAATGCTGGATTTACATATTTGCAACAACAAGATCAAATAGAGTTTGTAAAAAAATTTCTTTATCACTTTCAGTTTGTCAACTGAATTGCTTGAGGACAAGCAATGGGTTAAGCTTGGGGGAGTTGATACGTCTCCATCGTATCTACTTTTTCAAACTCTTTTGCCTTTGTTTTGGAGTCTTATTTGCATGATTTGAATGGAACTAACCCAGATTGATGTTGTTTTCAGTAGAGTTGCCATTGTGTCATTTTTGTGCAGAAATAAAAGTTCTCAGAACGACTTGAAACTTCATGGAGATTACTTTTGGAATAAATACAAAATATTGGTGAAAGAATCAACCAGAGGGGTCCCACACCCTGTCCACAAGGGTGGAGGGCGCGCCTACCCCCTGGGGCGCGCCCTCTGGTCTTTGTGTCCCACAGACCTCCACCGACCTTAACTCCAACTCCATATATTCACGTTTAGGGAGAAAAAAATCAAAGAGAAGGATTCATCGTGTTTTACGATACGGAGCCGCCGCCACCTCCTGTTTTTCCTCGGGAGGGCAGATCTGGAGTTCGTTTTGGGCTCCGGAGAGGGGGAATCATCGCCATCGTCATCATCAACCATCCTCCATCACCAATTCTATGATGCTCACCACCGTGCGTGAGTAATCCCATTGCAGGCTTGCTGGACGGTGATGGGTTTGATGAGATTTACCATGTAATCGAGTTAGTTTTGTTAGTGTTTGATCCCTAGTATCCACTATGTTCTAGGATTGATGTGACTATGACTTTGCTATGCTTAATGCTTGTCACTAGGGCCCGAGTGCCATGATTTCAGATCTGAACCTATTATGTTTTCATGAATATATTTGTGTTCTTGATCCTATCTTGCAAGTTAGTCACCTACTACGTGTTATGATCCGGCAACCCCGGAGTGATAATAGTCGGGACACTTCCCGGTGATGACCGTAGTTTGAGGAGTTCATATATTCACTAAGTGCTAATGCTTTGGTCCGGTACTCTATTAAAAGGAGGCCTTAATATCCCTTAGTTTCCAATAGGATCTGATACATCCATTTTGCATCATGCTTTTGTATCAATATTTATTGCATTATGGGCTGTTATTACACATTATGTCACAATACTTATGCCTATTCTCTCTTATTTTACAAGGTTTACATGAAGAGGGAGAATGCCGGCAGCTGGAATTCTGGGCTGGAAAAGGAGCAAATATTGGAGACCTATTCTGCACAACTCCAAAAGTCCTGAAACTCCACGAAGTTATTTCTGGAAATAATAAAAAATACTAAGCGAAGAAAATACCAGAGGGGGCCCACACACAGGCCAAGAGGGTGGGGGCGCGCCCTACCCCCCCTGGGCGCGCCCCCTGCCTCGTGGGCCCCATGGTGGCCCTCCGGTGCCCATCTTCTGCTATATGAAGTCTTTCGTCCGGGGAAAAATTAGAAGCAAGCTTTCGGGACGAGACTCCGCCGCCACGAGGCGGAACCTTGGCGGAACCAATCTAGGGCTCTGGAAGAGCTGTTCTGCCGGGGACACTTCCCTCCGGGAGGGGGAAATCATCGACATCGTCATCACCAACGATCCTCTCATTGGGAGGGGGTCAATCTTCATCAACATCTCCACCAGCACCATCTCCTCTCAAACCCTAGTTCATCTCTTGTATCCAATCTTTGTCCCATAGCCTGAGATTGGTACTTGTAGGTGCTAGTAGTGTTGATTACTCCTCGTAGTTGATGCTAGTTGGTTTATTTGGTGGAAGATCATATGTTCAGATCCACTATGCATATTAATACCCCTCTGATTTTGAACATGAATATGCTTTGTGAGTAGTTGCGTTTGTTCCCGAGGACATGGGAGAAGTCTTGCTATTAGTAGTCATGTGAATTTGGTATTTGTTCGATATTTTGATGAGATGTATGTTGTCTACCCTCTAGTGGTGTTATGTGAACGTCGACTACATGACACTTCACCATTGTTTGGGCCTAGAGGAAGGCATTGGGAAGTAATAAGTAGATGATGGGTTGCTAGAGTGACAGAAGCTTAAACCATAGTTTATGCGTTGCTTCGTAAGGGGCTGATTTGGATCCATATGTTTCATGCTATGGTTAGGTTTACCTTAATACTTCTTTTGTAGTTGCGGATGCTTGCAATAGGAGTTAATCATAAGTGGGATGCTTGTCCAAGTAAGGACAGCACCCAAGCACCGGTCCACCCACATATCAAATTATCAAAGTATCGAACGCGAATCATATGAACGTGATGAAAACTAGCTTGACGATAATTCCCATGTGTCCTCGGGAGCGCTTTTCTCTATACAAGAGTTTGTCCAGGCTTGTCCTTTGCTACAAAAAGGATTGGGCCATCTTGCTGCACTTTATTTACACTTGTTACTTGTTACCCGTTACAAATTACCTTATCACAAAACTATCTGTTACTTATAATTTCAGTGCTTGCAGAGAATACCTTGCTGAAAACCGCTTGTCATTTCCTTCTGCTCCTCGTTGGGTTCGACACTCTTACTTGTCGAAAGGACTACGATAGATCCCCTACACTTGTGGGTCATCAAGACTCTTTTCTGGCGCCATTGTCGGGGAGTGAAGCGCCTTTGGTATTTGGAATTTGGTAAGGAAAAATTTATATAGTGTGCTGAAATTTACTGTCACTTGTTACTATGGAAAGTAATCCTTTGAGGGGCTTGTTCGGGGTATCTTCACCCCTACCAGTAGAGCAAATAGTTGCTCCTCAACTTACTCAACCTACTGAAAATGAAAATGTTTACTTTGAAATTCCTTCGGGTATGATAGAGAAACTGCTAGCTAATCCTTTTGCAGGAGATGGAACATTGCATGCCGATTTACACCTAATCTATGTGGATGAAGTTTGTGGATTATTTGAGCTTGCAGGTATGCCCGATGATGTTATCAAGAAGAAGGTCTTCCCTTTATCTTTGAAGGGAGATGCATTGACATGGTATAGGCTATCTTATGATATGGGATCATGGGACTATAAGCGATTGAAATTGGAATCTCATCAGAAGTTTTATCCTATGCATCTTGTTCATCGTGATCGTAATTATATATATAATTTTTGGCCTCGCGAAGGAGGAAGCATCGCTCAGGCTTGGGGGAGGCTTAAGTCAATGTTATATTCATGCCCCAATCATGAGCTCTCGAGAGAAATGATTATTCAAAATTTTTATGCTCGGCTTTCTAACAATAATCGCTCCATGCTCGATACTTCTTGTACTGGTTCTTTTATGATGAAGACTACTGAATTCAAATGGGATTTATTGGAAAGAATTAAACGCAACTCTAAAGATTGGGATCTCGATGAAGGTAAGGAGTCAGGTATAACACCTAAGTTTGATTGTGTTAAATCTTTTATGGATACCGATGTTTTCCGTAAATTTAGCACTAAATACGGACTTGACTCTGAGATAGTAGCTTCTTTTTGTGAATCTTTTGCTGCTCATATTGATCTCCCTAAGGAGAAGTGGTTTAAATATCATCCTCCCATAGAAGTAAAAGTAGTTGAACCTATTAAATTTGAAGAGAAGACTATCACTTATAATGATCCTATTGTTCCTACTACTTATGTTGAGAAACCACCTTTTCCTGTTAGGATAAAGGATCATGCTAAAGCTTCAACTGTGGTTCGTAAAAGTAATAATAGAACTTATACACCTCTTGAGCAAGTTAAAGTTGAACCTAATATTGCTATTGTTAAAGATCTCTTGGATGATAATATTGATGGGCATGTTATTTACTTCTGTGATGAGACTGCTAGAATTGCTAAGCCTGGTGCTAAAGATAAACATATACCTGTTGTAGGCATGCCTGTTATTTCTGTTAAAATAGGAGATCATTGTTATCATGGCTTGTGTGATATGGGTGCTAGTGCTAGTGCAATACCTCCTAGAAGACCGCGAGTAGCGAGTTTGTCTTCACATTACAAGTCGATATCGATCATCTAAACTACCATCACATAGAAGAGAGCTGCGGTCATCACGATGAGCATCATCGCGATGAAACTGGTCTTCATCCGGTTCCTCCAACACTCCCTCCTCTCTCCCGCTAGATAGCGCGCGTATCTAGATTTCGCCTCCGCCCTAGTGGTGTACCCTTTGTAACTGTTACCGCTGAAACGGTGAACCTGTCTCCGACACTCCTCCCAGTCGTCGTAGACTCCGGGAACCTTACCCTTGTACACGACATACGACGGCATCTCTATGCACTAGCCAAACAATAGACAATACATAAGCAATATATAAGTATGCAACAAAAGGATCAGAAGAGAAAAGCAAGACATTAATAGCACGATTCATGGTCCTACTAATAAATAGCATCGATTACATCTAAGTTGAACGACTGTCCAATCCAAAGAGACATACAAGTTCACTAAAGTTTAATTACAACATGAGCTAATCAATGTTTCAGAACTACACATAGCATCACTACTTTCGACTCGACTCATGGGACCGGAGCGTGGATGAAGCCGCCGTCTGTCGTGATGGTCATGAAGTCGCGGGCGTTGTCAGCCTGCATTTGTAGCGTTGTGTCTATCTCACTGTTGGACGGTTGATATTTGAGGTAGAACTGCCCCGAGGTACGAAGGACATCTTGATAGATGATTTCTGCAAACTCCGACTGGATGCGAAAGAATTCTTGTTGGATGTCCGCGTCCTGGATTGCCGCCAAGCTTGCGGCCCAATCTTTGAGATTATTTGGTAGCAGAAGGTGATTATGGTCCCGTACGATCGCCCGCATGTGATGGAGGGTGTAGTAGGCATCCTTCTGACCGGGCTTTGACGGGGCGGTAATGAAGAAGCATTGGTCCACTTGGGAAGCCAGTACCCATGGCTCATTTTTTGCGGTGACATTCGCGCCTGCGGTCTTGGATTTGGCTTCGGGTATAACCATGGTGGTGAAATACCGGTCTTCTTTTATGACGCTCTTGGCCCATCTGACACGGAACATCGGGACCTTCTCTCCAGCGTAGCTCAGCTCCCAGATCTCCTCGATCCTTACGTAGTATCTGTCCTTGTCGTTACCGGTGTAGGATTCCATCGTTACCCCGGAGTTCTGATAACCATCGCTCTTCATGTCCTTGTCCTCGGTGTAGAATGTGTAGCCGTTGATATCGTACGCCTCATACGTCATCAGGTTATGCTCGGCGCCCTGTGACAAGGCGAATATGAGTTGTTCTTCCGCGGAAGAATCCTCATGTAAAGGGTACGACCGAAGCTTCTGCTTGAACCAACGCGTGAAACATGATTTGTGCTCTTTGATTATATCTCCGTCCTTCCTCTGTTGGCCTCGGTCATTGTACGTCTTCTTAATGAAGTTTTTGTGCTCTACCACCCAAGGATCGACCACGTCTATGTGTTGTAGCGTGACTAGGTTTGCTCTTTCAATGTCGGCGAGTCGACCCTCGAAGTCGACATGCATTTCGCGGCGACCCTCACGGTGACCCCATCCAGCGAGCCTGCCGAGGTGCCTGTTGACGGGCAGACCAACGGGGTTCTCGATGCCTAGATAATTCGTGCAGTAGGAGATGCACTCTTCGGTCAGAAAGCCCCTGGCTATGCTTCCCTCTGGACGTGACATGTTGCGAACGTATCCTTTGATGACACCATTCATCCTTTCGAACGGCATCATGCTGTGCAGGAACGTCGGCCCGAGTTGGATGATATCCTCCACGATATGGACCAGCAGATGCACCATAACGTCGAAGAATGCGGGCGGGAAGTACATCTCAAGCTCGCATAGTATCACCACGATCTCTTCCTGTAGCCGTCTGAGTTGCCTCACGCCAACTGACTTCCGAGAGATGACGTCGAAAAAGTTGCATAGGCCAAATAGCGTTTCACGGACGTGCGCGTCCATGATCCCACGGATTCCAACTGGAAGTATCGGCGTCATCAGCACGTGACAGTCGTGAGACTTCATCCCGCTGAACTTCTGCTTTGCTGAGTCTAGTATCTGCTTATCTTCCCCGCGTAACCGTAAGGAATTTTTACTCCTACGAGGCACGTGAAAAACTGATCGATCTCCTCCTGACTTAGAGTGAAGCACGCGGGAGGGAAGTCATTTCCGGTCTTCTTGGCCTTTTTGCCTTTGCGACGACTTTCCGTGTCGTGCTTCGTCTCATCATCATCATTAGCGTGAAGCTCCTCCCTGATGCCCATTGATTTCAAGTCTGCCCTTTCTTTCGGCCCATCTTTGGTCCTCTCTGGCATGTTGAGCAGGGTACCAAGCAGACTCTCGCACACGTTCTTCGTGATATGCATGACATCAAGGCTGTGAGGCACACGGTGGATCTTCCAGTACGGAAAGTCCCAGAAAACAGACCTCGTTTTCCATACCTTCAGCAGCGGCTCTGGCGCCTTTCGCTTCTTTCCCGGCTCTGGCGCCTTTTTCTTCTTTCCCGGCAGTGGGCAATCTTTCCAATTTTTCAACAACTCATCTATTTCCTTGCCACTCCTCGTACGCGGGCGTCTTCAGGGTTCGGTTTCACCATCGAACAGATCCTTGCGTTTCCTCCACGGGTCATCGTCGCGAAGCCACCTTCGATGTCCCATGAACATGGTTTTCGAAGACCCGGGATCTCTATTTAGCTGGCGATACGTTGTGTTATCCATGCACCTGACGCATCCAGAAAATCCGTGGACCACCTGCTCCGCGAGATATCCGTAACCGAGATAGTCGTGCACCGTCGTGAGCAGTGCGGCTCTCATAGGGAAATATTCTTTCTCTGCGGCGTCCCACGTATTGGCTGGCGTTTTCCACAGCATGTCTAGCTCCTCTTTCAGCAGCCCCAGATACAGATTGATGTCGTTCCCTGGTTGTTTCGGCCCTTCAATTAGCATACTCATGTGAATGTACTTCCTCTTCATGCACAACCAGGGGGGAAGGTTGTACATCCACACAAACACAGGCCAGGTGCTATGTGTGCTTCTCTGGCTGCCAAACGGATTGACTCCATCGGTGCTCGTGCCCAGCACGATGTTCCTTGGATCCTTCCCAAATTCTGGGTGTTCGAAGTTCAACGCTTGCCACTGGCTCCCATCCTTAGGGTGACTCAGCATCTTGTCTTTTTTTATCTCCGGATCATTTGCGTCATCTTCTCGCTTCGTCTCCTCCCTATCTGCGTTCCAACGCAGGAGCTTTGCTACCTTAGGGTCCGCGAAATACCGCTACTGACGAGGAGTGATCGGAAAGTACCACACCGCTTTTCGAGGAGCTTTCTTCCTCTTCTTGTATCGAGTGACGCCGCACACCGGACATATGGTAGACTCCGCGTGCTCGTCCCGATAAATTATGCAATTGTTCATGCACACATGGTATTTCACGTGCTGTAAATCCAGAGGACACACGATTTTCTTCGCCTCCTCGAAACTGGTCGGGCACTTGTTCCCCTTGGGAAGACGTTCGTGCCAGAATGACATGTTCTCGTCGAAGCATGCGTCGGTCATTTTGTATTTTACCTTCATCTCTAGAGCCATGAGCGTTACTTTCAGGCGGTTATCCTCGGGCCTGCATCCTTCATACAATGGAGTAACCGCGTCTATCTCCAGTTGATCCATCTTGGCTTTCTCTCGGGCGGCAGCTCTTGCGTTATCCGTCTGCTTGAGAAGCAGCTCTTGAATATGAGGGTCCTACACCCAGCCCATCGATGGTCCATCGTCGTCTGCTCCGCCGGCATCTTCATCTGCATGATCATGCCCTTCCTCTGCTCCCGCATCTTCCTCATCATCATGTCCGGCATCTTCTACATGATGACTGTGTACAGCATCACCGTCGTGATCATGTCCTGGAGATTCTTCGTCTTCTCGCCCGCCCGAGCCGCGGTGGTTGTCTTGCTGCCCTTCGTCATTTCTTGCCCGGCCCCCATGGACGACTTCATAGTCATCTTCATCACCTTGCCACCGATAGCCATCCATGAAACCACGCAAGAGCAGGTGGTCCCGCACCTGCCCGGAATCCGGGTCCGCAATAAGGCTCTTCAACATGCATCTTCGACACGGACATCTTATCTCCGTCTCATTCTTTTCAAGCATCTCGGCCTTCGCGGAGCTCCAAAACCTATTCACGATGCCTTCGGTCATCGTGCGGACCATGGTCGCCTGTGGGGTAGAGCAAAACGATATTTTAGAACCAAGAAAAAATTTGGCATGACTTTCCCTAAAAATAGGACCAAAAAGAATGCATAGTGCCAAAATTCTCGCTGAAACGGAAATGAATCAACATTCCGGCAAAATATTGGCAACTATCGCATTTCAAATACCGGTACCTGCAAACACAAACATATGCAACACCACAAACATACATAGATCTAGCTAGGCCATAAAAAGTGCATGTGCACGTTTTTGGAGGGAGAACAACATAAAGATAGCTTCCCCCTTACTTACCTATCAAAAAAAGGTAATTTAACCACTTAATTTGGATGAATTTATGGTGCAAATGAGGTGAGGAGGAGGAGGCAGCTGAGACAAGCTTGGAGGAGGAGGTGGAGAGAATGAAGTGGGGAAAGTGAGTGGGTAGGTGTGGCTGTCCAAAATATCTAGCTGGTCCCAGGTTACTAATGGCGCACCACCTACAAATGCGCCATTAGTAACCCTGGTTACTAATGGCGCACCTGCTGGTGGTGCGCCATTAGTAGTTTTGCAAAAAAAAATTATAGTAGTGGCGCACTATGAGGCTGGTGCGCCATTACTAGTTAGAACTAGTAATGGCGCACTGTGCCTTGGTGCGCCATTAGTATGTTTGGAAAAAAATTGTTACTAGTGGCGCACCGTGTGTCTGGTGCGCCATTAGTGTCTTTCACACTAATGGCGCACCAGCACATGGTGCGCCACTGCTATATAGTAGTGGCGCACCACATGTCTGGTGCGCCATTAGTGGCCATTTCATCTATAGCCCTTTTCCTAGTAGTGTATTGTCGTGCCTCCTAGTGATCCTTTAGAACAATATTTGCTAGACCATGAAAATGATATGTTTATGAATGAAAGAAGGGAAATAGATGAAGTATTCTTTAAACAGGGACCTATTCTGAAACACAACTTGCCTGTTGAAATGCTAGGGGATCCTCATCCACCCAAGGGTGATCCCGTGTTTGAGCTTAAACCGTTGCTTGATACTCTTAAGTATGCTTATCTTGATGAAAAGAAGATATATCCTGTTATTATTAGTGCTAACCTTTCAGAGCATGAGGAAGAGAAATTATTGAAAACTCTGAAGAAGCACCGAGCTACTATTGGATATACTCTTGATGATCTTAAGGGCATTAGTCCCACTTTATGTCAACACAAAATAAATTTGGAAGAAGACGCTAAACCAGTTATTGATCACCAACGACGACTAAATCCTAAGATGAAGGATGTGGTAAGAAAGGAAATACTAAAGCTCCTTGAGGCAAGTATTATTTATCCCGTTGCTGATAGTCAGTGGGGAAGTCCTGTCCATTGTATCCCTAAGAAAGGAGGTATTACTGTCGTTCCAAATGATAAAGATGAATTGATTCCGCAAAGAATTATTACTGGTTATATAGGATGGTAATTAATTTCCGCAAATTAAATAAAGCTACTAAAAAGGATCATTACCCCTTGCCATTCATAGATCAAATGCTAGAAAGACTATCCAAACATACACATTTTTGCTTTCTAGATGGTTACTCTGGTTTCTATCAAATACCTGTGTTAGCTAATGATCAAGCAAAGACCACTTTTACTTGCCCTTTCGGTACTTTTGCTAATAGATGTATGCCTTTTGGTTTATGTAATGCACCTGCTACCTTTCAAAGATGCATGATGGCTATATTCTCTAATTTTTGTGAAAAGATTTGTGAGGTTTTCATGGACGATTTCTCCGTTTATGGATCCTCTTTTGATGATTGCTTGAGCAACCTTGATCGAGTTTTGCAGAGATGTGAAGAAACTAATCTTGTCTTGAATTGGGAGAAGTGCCACTTTATGGTTAATGAAGGCATTGTCTTGGGGCATAAATTTTCTGAAAGAGGTATTGAAGTTGATAGAGCTAAAGTGGATACTATTGAAAAGATGCCATGTCCCAAGGACATCAAAGGTATAAGAAGTTTCCTTGGTCATGCCAGTTTTTATAGGAGGTTCGTTAAGGACTTCTCAAAAATTTCTCGGCCTCTGTCTAATCTATTACAAAAAGATATACCATTTGTCTTTGATGATGATTGTGTAGAAGCATTTGAAATACTTAAGAAAGCATTAATTTCTGCACCTATCGCTCAACCACCTGATTGGAATTTACCCTTTGAAATTACGTGTGATGCCAGCGATTATGCTGTAGGTGCTGTTCTAGGGCAAAGAGTTGATAAGAAATTAAATGTTATTCAATATGCTAGTAAAACTCTAGACAATGCCCAGAGAAATTATGCCACTATTGAAAAAGAATTCTTAGCAGTTGTATTTGCTTGTGATAAGTTCAGACCTTATATTGTTGATTCTAAAGTAACTATTCACACTGATCATGCTGCTATTAAATATCTTATGGAAAATAAAGATGCTAAACCTAGACTTATTAGATGGGTCCTGTTGCTACAAGAATTTGATTTGCATATTATTGATAGAAAGGGAGCTGAGAACCCCGTTGCAGATAACTTGTCTAGGTTAGAGAATGTCCTTGATGACCCACTACCTATTGATGATAGCTTTCTTGATGAACAACTGAATGTCATAAATGTTTCTCGTACTGCTCCATGGTATGCTAATTACATTATTGCTAAATTTATACCACCTAGTTTCACATACCAGCAAAAGAAAAAGTTTTTCTATGATTTAAGACATTACTTCTGGGATGACCCACATCTTTATAAAGAAGGAGTAGATGGTGTTATTAGGCGTTGTGTACCTGAGCATGAACAGGAACAGGTCCTACGCAAGTGTCACTCCGAGGCTTACGGAGGACACCACGCTGGAGACAGAACTGCACATAAGGTATTGCAATCCGGTATTTTTGGCCTACTCTCTTCAAGGATGCTCGTAAGTTTGTCTTATCTTGTGATGAATGTCAAAGAATTGGTAATATTAGTAGATGTCAAGAAATGCCTATGAATTATTCACCAGTTATTGAACCATTTGATGTTTGGGGCTTTTATTATATGGGACCGTTTCCTGCCTCTAATGGATATACACATATTTTAGTTGCTGTTGATTACGTTACTAAGTGGGTAGAAGCTATTCCAACTAGTAGTGCTGATCATAACACTTCTATTAAGATGCTTAAAGAAGTTATTTTTCCGAGGTTTGGAGTCCCTAGATATTTAATGACTGATGGTGGTTCACATTTTATTCATGGTGCTTTCCGTAAAATGCTTGCTAAGTATGACGTTAATCATAGAATTGCATCTCCATATCACCCATAGTCTAGTGGTCAAGTAGAATTGAGTAATAGAGAGCTCAAATTAATTTTGCAAAAGACTGTTAATAGATCTAGAAAGAATTGATCCAAGAAACTTGATGATGCATTATGGGCCTATAGAACTGCATATAAAAGTCCTATGGGTATGTCTCCGTATAAAATAGTCTATGGAAAAGCATGTCACTTACCTGTCGAACTAGAACATAAGGCATATTGGGCTATTAAAGAACTCAATTATGATTTCAAACTTGCCGGTGAAAAGAGGCTATTTGACATTAGCTCACTTGATGAATGGAGAACCCAAGCTTATGAGAATGCCAAGTTGTTTAAAGAAAGAGTTAAAAGATGGCATGACAAAAGGATACAAAAACGTGAGTTTAATGTAGGTGATTATGTGTTGCTATACAAGTCTCCTTTAAGATTTTTGCAGGAAAACTTCTCTCTAAATGGGAAGGCCCTTACGTTATCGAGGAGGTCTATCATTCCGGTGCCATAAAAATCAACAACTTCGAAGGCACAAATCCGAAGGTGGTGAATGGTCAAAGAATTAAACATTATATCTCAGGTAACCCTATAAATGTTGAAACTAATGTTATTGAAACCGTAACCCCGAAGGAATACATAAGGGACACTTTCCAAAATGTTTCAGACTCCGAAAAGGAATAGGTACGTGGTACGGTAAGTAAACCGACTCCAAAATAGTTCTAATGGCAATTTTTCTCCGTTTTGGAATATTTAGAAAAATAGGGAAATAAGAAGCAGCCCAGGAAGGACACGAGGCCTCCACGAGGGTGGAGGGCGCGCCCTACCCCCCTGGGCGCGCCCCCTACCTCGTGGGCACCTCGTGTGCTCTTCGGACTCCGTTTTCTCGCACGATACGTGTTTAGGTCGGTAAAAATTCATTATATAATCTCCCGAAGGTTTTGACTCCCGTATCACGCAAATATCCTCTGTTTTTGTTTCGAGCTGTTCTTGTAGTAGATTTGGAGCAAGATGTCATCTCAGGATTCTGACGAAGAGAGCTATGTCTCACACCTCGTTGCCTACCCAAAGACCTATGGGGATCTATCCCCTTGTGGTCGAACCACGGATGAGGAGGAGGATGCTCATTTGATGAGGATCAAGGATTCAAGTTCGGAGGAGGAGGATGTCCCTCTACCTCAACCTTGGGATATGCACGTGAAGTTCAAGAAATCTAGTCTCCCTAAGAGGGCTAAACTATCTAACAACCGATCTATTCCTTCTCGTTTTCGGCAGAAGAGCAAAGGAGATCTATGTGACAAGATCTTGAAGCTGGAATCGGAGGTCGATGATATAAAGGAGGAAATTGCTCTTCTCAACTACAATAAGAAAAAGCTGAAGACACAATTGTCATCATCATCACCAACTCCCTCTTCACCGGCAAAGGAGATCTAATCACGTGGGTATGGGCACTCCCCTTGGCAACTGCCAAGCTTGGGGGAGGTGCCCCGGTATCGTATCACCATCACACTCCTATCTTTACCTTTTTCTTAGTTCGATCCTTTTGGTAATATCTTGATCTAGTAGAATAACGTTTTTAGTATGATCTAGTTTTGAGTTTTTGCTTTATGATCCCTCTATGTAATCGAGTCCGTGAGCTATATAATAAAGATTAGTGTTGAGTCGAGGGCTTGATTTTCTTGCTATGATCTTGAGGGAATAAAAGAAAATGAAAGAATAAAAAGAAATAAAGATATCATATTGATCTTATGAAGAGTAATGACTTCACATAGAGAGAGTATGATGATTAAAAGTTGTTGAGAATTGACAAACATGGTTTTGGTCATCGTTGCAATTAATAGGAAGTAATAAAGAAAGATAGGTTTCACATATAAATATACTATCTTGGGCATCTTTTATGATTGTGAGCACTCATTAAAATATGACATGCTAAAGAGTTGATGCTGGAAAAGGAAGACAACGTAATGGGTTATGTTTCCTTATATCTGAGATAAAGTATATTGTCATGGATCATCCAACATGTTGAGCTTGCCTTTCTCCCTCATGCTAGCCAGTTCCTTGCACCAAGTAGAGATACTACTTGTACTTCCAAATTCCCTTAAACCCAGTTTTGCCATGAGAGTCCACCATATCTACCTATGGATTGAGTAAGATCCTTCAAGTAAGTTGTCATCGGTGCAAGCAATAAAAATTGCTCTCTAAATATTTATGACTTATTAGTGGGGGAGAAAATAAGCTTTATACGATCTTGTGATGTGGAAGAAATAAAAGCGACGGACTGCATAATAAAGGTCCATATCACAAGTGGCAATATAAAGTGACGTTCTTTCGCATTAAGATTTTGTGCATCCAACCCCGAAAGCGCATGACAACCTCTGATTCCATCTGCGAAGGCCTATCTTTTACTTTTATCTTTTACCTTATGCAAGAGTCATGGTGATCTTCACCTTTCCTTTTTACATTCTATCCTTTGGTAAGCACATTGTGTTGGAAAGATCCTCATATATATATCTAATTGGATGTAAGTTAGCATAAACTATTATTGTTGACATTACCCTTGAGGTAAAAGGTTGCGAGGCGAAACTATAAGCCCCTATCTTTCTCTTTGTCCGATTAAAACTCCATAACCACAAGTATTGCGTGAGTGTTAGCAATTGTGAAAGACTAAATAATAGTTGAGTATGTGGACTTGCTGAAAAGCTCTATTGTTGACTCTTTCCGATGTTATGATAAATTGCAATTGCCTCAATGACTGAGATTATAGTTTGTTAGTTCTTAATGAAGTTTCTGATTCATACTTGACATTGTGAATAGATTATTAGTTGAGCATAAGAAATCATATGACAATATCCATATATTTTGCTGTTATAAGAATGATCATGATGCCCTCATGTCTGTATTTTATTTTATCGACACCCCTATCTCTAAACATGTGGACATATTTATCGTTATCGGCTTCCGCTTGAGGACAACCGAGGTCTAAGCTTGGGGGAGTTGATACGTCCATTTTGCATCATGCTTTTGTATCGATATTTATTGCATTATGGGCTGGTATTACACATTATGTCACAATACTTATGCCTATTCTCTCTATTTTACAAGGTTTACATGAAGAGGGAGAATGCCGGCAACTGGTATTCTAGGCTGGAAAAGGAGCAAATATTGGAGACCTATCCTGCACAACTCCAAAAGTCCTAAAACTCCACGGAAGTTATTTCAGGAAATAATAAAAAATACTGAGCGAAGAAAATACCAGAGGGGGCCTGCACCCTGGCCAAGAGGGTGGGCGCCGTGCCCTACCCCCCTGGGCGCGCCCCCTGCCTCATGGGCCCCCTGGTGGCCCTCCGGTGCCCATCTTCTACTATGTGAAGTCTTTCGTCCGGGGAAAAATTAGAAGCAAGCTTTCGGGACAAGACTCTGCCGCCACGAGGCGGAACCTTGGCGGAACCAATCTAGGGCTCTGGCAGAGCTGTTCTGCCCGGGACACTTCCCTCCGGGAGGGGGAAATCATCGCCATTGTCATCACCAATGATCCTCTCATCGGGAGGGGGTCAATCTTCATCAACCTCTTCACCAGCACCATCTCCTCTCAAACCCTAGTTCATCTCTTGTATCCAATCTTTGTCCCATAGCCTGAGATTGGTACCAGTAGGTTGCTAGTAGTGTTGATTACTCCTTGTAGTTCATGCTAGTTGGTTTATTTGGTGGAAGATCATATGTTCAGATCCATTATGCATACTAATACCCCTCTGATTATGAACATGAATATGCTTTGTGAGTAGTTACGTTTGTTCCTGAGGACATGGGAGAAGTCTTGCTATTAGTAGTCATGTGAATTTGGTATTCGTTCGATATTTTGATGAGATGTGTGTTGTCTATCCTCTAGTGGTGTTATGTGAATGTTGACTACATGACACTTCACCATTGTTTGGGCCTAGAGGAAGGCATTGGGAAGTAATAAGTAGATGATGGGTTGCTAGAGTGACAGAAGCTTAAACCCTAGTTTATGCGTTGCTTCGTAAGGGGCTGATTTGGATCCATATGTTTGATGCTATGGTTAGGTTTACCTTAATACTTATTTTGTAGTTGCAGATGCTTGCAATAGGAGTTAATCATAAGTGGGATGCTTGTCCAAGTAAGGACAGCACCCAAGCACCGGTCCACCCACATATCAAATTATCGAAGTACCGAACGCGAATCATATGAACGTGATGAAAACTAGCTTGACGATAATTCCCATGTGTCCTCGGGGAGCGCTTTTCTCTATATAAGAGTTTGTCCAGGCTTGTCCTTTGCTACAAAAAGGATTGGGCCATCTTGCTGCACTTTATTTACACTTGTTACTTGTTACCCGTTACAAATTATCTTATCACAAAACTACCTGTTACCTATAATTTCAGTGCTTGCAGAGAATACCTTGCTGAAAACCGCTTGTCATTTCCTTCTGCTCCTTGTTGGGTTCGACACTCTTGCTTATCGAAAGGACTAAGATAGATCCCCTACACTTGTGGGTCATCAGGATCCTGCTACCACAGGAGGGTAGGACAAACGATGTCATACAAGTTCTTTTCCATAAGCACGTATGACTATATTTGGAATACATGCCTACATTATATTGATGAATTGGAGCTAGTTCTGTGTCACCCTATGTTATAACTGTTGCATGATGAATGCCATCCGACATAATTATCCATCATTGATCCATTGCCTATGAGCTCGTTTCATATTGATCTTTGCTAACTTACTTTTCCATTGCCATTGTTACGATTGCTACAAAACTGCTACTATTACTTTTGCCATCGTTACCGTTACTTCCATACTACTTGGCTACTATATACTTTGCTCCAGATATTAAGTCTTTCAGGTGTGGTTGAATTGTCAACTCAGCTGCTAATACTTGAGAATATTCTTGGCTCCCCTTGTGTCGAATCAATAATTTTGGGTAAATACTCTACCCTCGAAAACTGTTGCGATCCCCTATACTTGTGAGTTATCAATGTGCACATACCCAGCCGTTGTGAACGACCCCTTACGGTATAACTCAACATGCCTCGAAGAGAAGGACCTCAACGAAATGACTAACTCCTTACTTGGAGAGACTCTAGAGAACTGCAGCAAAACGGGGCTGAGCCCCTTCTATGTTCTTAACCCGGCTCCGGCTGTAAGTATTTGAAGCCCGTTTTACTTTATTCATTATCCTCATATGTTGCACTCACCTTATTATCCTACTCTATTCAGGCCAACTCTCCTTTTTGGAACAAGAAGCTTCAAGATAAGCCGGCCAAAAAGGCCAGGGGAAAGACCAAGGCTCCAAAAAAGCCCAAGAAGAAAATAGATGCAATAGATCAATTTGCTCTGGATGATGAGTCGGAGGTAGAACTTGATTGCCTTGGCTCCTTTTTTGTACATCTTATTGACGCTGACCCCTCTCAGGATGACGCGGAGACCAGCTAGCCAGATGCTGACGAGGTAACTATTATTTCCTCCGACTCAGAGCCCTTACCAAGACAGAAAGTTCAGCAAGTGACCCGGAAAGTAAGGTTTTCCCACCCTTTAGCTTACTTGAATCCAAACATTATTTTGAAGAAACAACAGCATGAAGCTCGGCATACAACACGAAACGTGGAGGAGGAGACCTTCATGCCGGCTTACCCAATACGCTGGCCCCTCGCAAATGCCGAATAGAGGTGCCTCAGAGCTCAATCTTCTCTTTTCCAAAGGCAGGTCTTATCCGTCAACCACTTAATCCTTCCGACTCAAATTATAAGGGAACCTCTCATTCATCCTCCGGTGACTCTACTAGGACCCACATACCTCCCTTCAAAGTCGCCCCTGGGTGAGAACATTTGATTTCTTTGTTTTAACACTTGTACAATGATACATTGACATCCTCATATGTCTTATTTTCAGCGATATAGCCAAACCAAGAAAGATGTTGAAGATGAGCAAGCCGGCCAAAGATCCAAAGATCACTGAGCCGAAGAAACAGACAATATCAGAAGCTTCTGATCAAACTCCTTAAGCCGCTGCCGATGACCCGCCACCAGAGACTCACAATGTCACAGTGGATCCAATGGGTGTTGACCCGTCTAGCGCTAAACCGCCAAGTCCCACAAAGCCTGCTGATGTCTACAACGCAACTTTATTCTTGTAGACTCGTGTTGGACCTCCAAGCGCAAAGTCTTGTAGGACAGTAGCAATTTTCCCTCAAGTGGATGACCTAAGGTTTATCAATTCGTGGGAGACGTAGGATGAAGATGGTCTCTCTAAAACAACCCTGCAACCAAATACAAGAAATCTCTTGTGTCCCCAACACACCCAATACAATGGCAAATTGTATAGGTGCACTAGTTCGGCGAAGAGATGGTGATAAAAGTGTAATATGGATGGCAGAAATATATTTTTATAATCTGAATAAATAAAAACAGCAAGGTAGCAATTGATAAAACGGAGCACAAACGGTATTGCAATGCTTGAAAACAAGGCCTAGGGTCCCTACTTTCGCTAGTGCAATCTCCCAACAGTGCTAATATAATTGGATCATATAACCATCCCTCAACATGCAATGAAGAATCACTCCAAAGTTCCTATCTAGTGGAGAACATAAGACAAAATTGTTTGTAGGATACGAAACCACCTCAAAGCTATTCTTTCCGTTCGATCTATTCAAGGGTTCTTACTAAAATAACACCAAATAATTTCAGATCCATAATGCTGAATCCAACACAAAGAACCTCAAAGAGTGCCCCAAGATTTCTACCGGAGAAACAAAGACAAGAACGTCCATCAACCCCTATGCGTAGATTACCCCAATGTCACCTCGGGAATCCGCGAGTTGAGTGCAAAAACATATATCAAGTGAATCAATACGGTACCCCATTGTCACCACGAGTGTCATATGCAAGACATATATAAAGTGCTCTCAAATCCATAAAAGTATTCAATCCGATAAAACAAAATCTCAGAGGGAAGACTCAATTCATCACAACAAGATAGAGAGGGGAAAACACCATATCATACGACTATATTAAAAAAGCCCACGATACATCAAGATCGAGACATCTCAAGAACACGAGAGAGAGAGAGAGAGATTAAACACATAGCTACCGGTACAAACCCTCAGCCCCGAGGGTGGACTACTCCCTCCTCATCATGGTGGCCGCCGGAATGATGAAGATGGCCACCGGTGATGATTCCCCCCTCCGGCAGAGTGCCAGAACGGGGTCTAGATTGATTTCTCGTGGCTATTGAGCCTTGTTGCGGCGGAACTTCCGATCTAGGGCAAACCCGAGGGTTTTTGAATATTTGGTGATTTATAGGGCAAAGAGGGGGTGAGGGAGGCCACCGAGGTGGGCATAACCCACCTAGGCGCGCTTGGCCCCCAAGCGGGCCCTGGTGGGTTGTGCCCCCCTCCGAGCACCCCCAGGTGCTTCTCTGGCCCACTAGATGTCTTTTGGTCCATAAAATCCACAAATAGTTTCGCGGTGTTTGGACTCCGCTTGATATTGATTTCCTGCAATGTAAAAAACAAGCAAAAAACAGCAACTGGCACTGGGCACTGGGTCAATAGGTTAGTCCCAAAAAATGATATAAAGTTGCTATAAAATGATTGTAAAACATCCGAGAATGATAATATAACAGCATGAATACTTTATAAATTAGACATACGTTGGAGACGTATCACCATCCCCAAGCTTAATTCCTACTCATCCTCGAGTAGGTAAATGATAAATAAATAATTTATGAAGTGTGAATGCTAGCAAAGTGCATAAGTTTGATCAATGATAATTTCAATCACTTTTCCTAGCATCATAACAGCAATTATTTCTTATAAAACTTCTCATGTTAAAGTAGCAAGCAATTCACATGTTATGGTTCAAACAACGAATTCTCTTGAAACTCAACAACCTATGTTCTCAGTCACCAAACAATTGCAATTTAACTTATTCAACAGACTCTAAGGAAGAGCTCCACATACTCAACCATCATATAGTATTCTATGATTGCTAACATTCCCCGCATACACATGAGCAAAATGTTTCAACCGGACACATAGAAAGATAGGGGCTTATAATTTCGCCTCCAAACGTATTCACCTCAAGGGTGATGTCAACAATAATAAATCATGCCACCCATATCCAACTGGATATATGTGCCTAGATATTTCCTCACCACATGATGTGTCAGTGTAATGAGAACCAGGGTCCCACTAACCTCTCAAGATGGGCCATGATAGTGCTCAGCAACGCCCGGCAATCATTTCACCGGCAAGCACTACTACCGCGTGGGGAGCGTCTCTCTCGCGGCATGGATCAACACTCAAGCAAACCAATCAGAAGATCCCCAAGAAAGGCCTCCCCTGCCAGGTTGGCGTGTCTGGCGGGGTCAAGACCATGCCCGGGATGGAGTCCAAGCTACTTCAGCAGGGTGTCTGGGGCCGCCAAGCCAGACCCCGGCAAGCCTCGGATCGGCAAGCAAGTTCCTTGCCGCCCAACAAGTATTGACCCGGCAAGACCCCTGTCGAGGACGCCAATGAGGCCCCGGCAAGATCCTTGTCGAGGACGCCCATGAGGCCTCGGCAAGATCCTTGCCGGGGACATCGGCAAGACCATGGCGAGATTCGGCTGCCCAGTCACCACTCTAGCCCGCCAACTAGGCAAGCGCCTGCGTGGCAGCATGCTGCTTCTAGACCAACTAGTCAAGCACTTGCGTGGTGGCATGCAGATCTTCATGAAGGCCCTGTCACCGCACCAGCACAGCAACCAGCCAGCCAGCATGGCGATGCATGCCTCGTCAGCTTGGACGCACGTCGAAGCAAGGCGAGGCGGCAACAGACAGGACGAGCTCTGTTGCCGTCCCCGATAAAGCAAGAGGGCACATAGACAGCACATTAAATGCGTTTGTCCTATGGTGTCAGGCGATAAACTTGTATACTGTAGATACTTTCCACCTCCTGTGTGCCACTATGGTGACCCCTTTGACATATAAAAGGAAGCTGAGGCGTACTGTGGAAGGATTCGGACGGTTTGGGCAATGCACGCATAGTAGCTAGCCCAAGAACTGAAGAACACAAGATAAACACACACAAGCAGGACTAGGGTTTTACGCATCATTTGCGGCCCGAACCTGGGTAAAAATTCCCTCGCGTTGAGCACCAGACCTGCTCTTAGAGTAGCTCTTCACCCCCGCCAACCGTAGAAGGGATTCCCCGGGATCCCATAGGTGTCATTTTCCCCAACCCCGGGGCTAAAGATGTCGGGGTAGGTATGGTCGACTCTTGAAAATAAGTTTTGGGTTTAAAGGTTTTTGGATGCACAAGTAGTATCTCTACTTGGTACGGAATTTTTGGCTAGCAAAGATGGGGGGCAAGCACCACATGTTGAAGGATCTATGACAATATAACTTCTATGTGAATATGAACAAACATAAATCATTACGTTGTCTTCCTTGTCCAACGCTAGCAATTTTGGAATATAATATTTTTATGGGGGCTCACAATCACAAAAGATTTTCAAGATAGTGTATTTGCATGTGAAAGTTCTCTTCCTTCTACTACTCATTCATGAATTGCTTGGATGACCAGTATTGTGATTGTCAAGCATCAAAATATTTCACTTTCTAAAGCCAATGTGAAGCTACCACTAGGCATGATATGACCATATAATTTCAACTTCATTACATTCGATTTATTCAACTATTTACTCATAGGATATAAGTGAAGCACAAGAGTAAATGACAAGCTACTCCAAAAGATATAAGTGAAGATCAATCGTGTTGTTAAGTAAATAGATAGCCATGTGAGGACTCTCTCTTATTTAAAACTTTCAG
The DNA here is from genome assembly GCF_018294505.1 of Triticum aestivum. NCBI lineage: Eukaryota > Viridiplantae > Streptophyta > Magnoliopsida > Poales > Poaceae > Triticum > Triticum aestivum. The sequence goes on along the minus strand of NC_057802.1, from coordinate 450,321,112 downwards.
ATCAAAGTATTTTATTAAAACTGCAAGCAAAATGAACATAAAATGACATTCCAAGAATAGCACAACTCATGTGAAGAAGAAAAACTTAGGCTCAACCGATACTGACCGATAATTGTTGATGAAGAAAGGTGGGATGCCTACCAGGGCATCCCCATGCTTAGATTCTTGAGACTTCTTGAAATATTATCTTGGGATGCCTTGGGCAACCCCAAGCTTGAGCTTTTGTGTCTTCTTAATTCCTTTTATATCACGGTTTCCCTAAATCTTAAAAACATCATCCACACAAAACTCAACAAGAACTCGTGAGATAAGTTAGCATAAACCAATGCAAAAACCTTATCATTCTCTACTGTAGCAAATCACTAAAATAATTATTCAACATTGCATACTAAATGCCTCTGCATATTTAATACTCCTATCCTCAAATAGAATCATTAAACAAGCAAATATATGCAAACAATGAAAACATAACAGCAATCTGCCAAAACTGTACAGTCTGTAAAGAATGCAAGAGTATCAATACTTCTTTAACTCAAAAATTATGAAAATTTACCATACTGTAGAAAATTTATCAGAGATTACTTTGCAAAAAGTTTCAACATTTTATCACATTCTGACTTTTCTAGGGAATTTTTGCAACACCGGTAAACTTTCTGTTTTGAAACAGCAACATGTATACTTGCAAAATAAGCATGGTGAAGGCTACCCTTGACATTTTTATTGAAGTAAAAGATGAAAAACATTACTATAGATAGCAGCAAGCAAATACTAACAAAATAAAATTATGCTCCAAGTAAAACTCATATCATGTGACGAATGAAACTATAGCTCCAAGTGAGGTTACCGATAATATTAGAGACGGAAGAGGGGATGCCTTCCGGGGCATCCCCAAGCTTAGTTGCTTGGATATTAACTTGGGATGCCTTGGGAATCCCCAATCTTAGGGTCTTCTCACTCCTTTTTCTCCTCATATCGACATCTCACCAAAAACTTGATAACTTCAATCACACAAAACTTAACGGAACTTCGTGAGATAGGTTAGTATGATAAAGAGCAAAACCATTTCACTTTGGTACTGTCAAAGACAAAATTCATAATTGTTTCCACACAATGCATACTGTAGAATATCATTTCCACAATTTATATTGAGCAATATAAGCCACAGAAACTAGGGAACAAGCAAACTATGCATTGAAAACAGAATCTATCAAAAACAGAACAGTCTTTAGTAATCTGTACTCAAACCATACTTATGCTACTACAAAAATTCTGAAAAATTAGGACAATGTAGGAAATTTGTATATATATCTTCTGTAAAAATTTCAGAATGTTTCCATGTTTCAGTAAAATATATGAATTTCTGCACTGGACGCCAAAGTTTCTGTTTTTGCACAGAATCAAGTCAACTATCATCCACTCTATCCCAAAGGCTTTACTTGGCACTTTATTGAAACAAAAGCAATAAAATATGATTACTACAGTAGAATAATCATGTGAACACACAAAAACAGTAGGTAAAAGTGTTGGGTTGTCTCCCAACAAGCGCTTTTCTTTAATGCGTTTTAGCTAGGCATGATGAGTTCAATGATGCTCGCATAAAAGATAAGGATTGAAACATAAAGAGAGCATCATGAGTCATAAGTTCCCGTCTCATAATATTTATCAGTAGCATCATGAATAGATTTATCAATATAACCATCACATAAAGCATTCTTTTCATGATGCACAAGCATAGAAATTTTATTACTCTCCACATAAGAAAATTTCTTCTCATTCTCAATGGTGGGAGTATCATATGAAACTCGAATACCGTAAATTGTTTCCACATTAATAGAGTAATGTTCAGGAAAAGGGTAGTCATAAATATGACAAGTTTTATAAACATAATCATCACTACTTTTTAGAACATAAGTATCATCACAATAATCATCATAAGTAGCAACTTTGTTCTCATCATAGATAGGAGGCATGCAACCATCATAGAAAATTTGATCATTCAAAGTAGGGGGACTAAAAAGATCATTTTCATTAAGCATATCATCCCCAAGCTTCGGACAAACATTAATTGCAGCAAATAAATTCTCAAACATGTCATTCTCATCAAACATAGTATCCCCAAGCTTGTTGCTTGGCATATCATAAGCATAATCACTCTCACCATCAATAGTATGAATAGCACCAATGGTATAACAATGGCTATCATCATAATTTCCCAAGTTGGTGCCAAAAAGATTTCCAAGATTATAAGAAGTATCATTATCTTCCCAATCATAATCATCACAACAAGCAATAGGCATAACAAAATCATCATCAAGTGCATCATCTTACACAATTATTTTTTATTCATTTTCATGAGGCACAACAATGATAGGAGCGACATTACTTGGGAGAGATACCTTTTTACCTCTATTCTTTCTTCTTTTCTTCTTCTTCACCACATCATGTGTAGGTTTAATTAATTTTTTCAAGCTTATAGATGAGATTGGTTGGATAGGAAGCTCCTCCTAGTTACCTATTTCATCATGAGAGACAATAGGAGGGAAAGTGGAAATCTTTACCCTTTCATTAGTATTCCTTTTATATTATATTGGTTTTCCTATCTTTCTCTAGTTGGCAATATAAACATTCTCATTGCAATTTTCCATCCAAAACATATGGATATTTTTTAGCTTAGTTTCAATATCGTCCGTGAGAATCAATATTTAAAACCAACTATTTTTATGTGTCAATTCTTTACTCCCCAATAATAGACAAAGCTCATTATAAAGTTCAAGGGTGATCAAATCATTATAATATTTGGCCATGATACGGTCATGAAAAAGTTTGCATTGGAAATTTAGATGACCATCCTTATTGCAAAGTTCACAAGTAATAGGATAAAGAGAACTTAATTTTGTAGCAAATTCATCTATCACTTTGAGCAAAGAATTGGTTTTATCATGTTTATGCTTCGTACAAAATCTATCTTCCCTATAAAGCACGTCTTCACAACTTTATGCACTCCACGAAAATTGACATGCTTATAAGAAACATTTTTCTCATGACTAGTGCAATAATCATTAGCATTTTGGATATTTAAAGAATTCATACTAACAACATTGCAATCATGTTCATCATTCAAATATTTTGTGCCAAACATTTTATTGACTTCTGCTTCTAACAATTGAGCACAATTTTCCGATCCATCATTTTCAAGAAAGATACTATAAAGATGATCAATAATATGATGCAGCCTCAATTCCATTTTTTATGTAGTTTTATTTTATAAACCAAACTAGTGCTAAAACAAGAAACGAAAAGATTCAATTGCAAGATCTAAATATATACCTTCAAGCACTCACCTCCCCGGCAACGACGCCAGAAAAGAGCTTGATGTCTACTACACAACTTTATTGTTGTAGACTTGTGTTGGGCCTCCAAGCGCAGAGTTTTGTAGGATAGTAGCAATTTTCCACCAAGTGGATGACCTAAGGTTTATCAATCCATGGGAGGAGTAGGATGAAGATGGTCTCTCTCAAACAACCCTGTAACCAAATACAAGAAATCTCTTGTGTACCCAACACACCCAATACAATGGCAAATTGTATAGGTGCACTAGTTCGGCGAAGAGATGGTGATAAAAGTGTAATATGGATGGTAGAAATATATTTTTATAATCTGAATAAATAAAAAGCAGCAGGGTAGCAATTGATAAAACAGAGCATAAACGGTATTGCAATGCTTGAAAACAAGGCCTAGGGTATGTACTTTCGCTAGCGCAATCTCCAAACAGTGCTAATATAATTGGATCATATAACCATCCCTCAATGTGCAATGAAGAATCACTCCAAAGTTCCTATCTAGTGGAGAACATAAGACGAAATTGTTTGTAGGGTACGAAACCACCTCAAAGCTACTCTTTCCGTTCGATCTATTCAAGAGTTCATACTAAAATAACACCAAATAATTTTCAGATTCATAATGCTCAATCCAACACAAAGAACCTCAAAGAGTGCCCCAAGATTTCTACCGGAGAAACAAAGACAAGAACGTGCATCAACCCCTATGCGTAGAGTACCCCAATGTCACCTCGGGAATCCGCGAATTGAGTGCCAAAACATATATCAAGTGAATCAATATGATACCCCATTGTCACCACGAGTATTCATATGGAAGACATATATCAAGTGCTCTCAAATCCATAAAAGTATTCAATCTAATAAAATGAAATCTCAAAGGGAAAACTCAATTCATCTCAACAAGATAGAGAGGGGAAAACACCATATGATCCGACTATATTGACAAAACCCGCGATACAGCAAGATCGTGACATCTCGAAAACATGAGAGAGAGAGAGATCAAACACATAGCTATTGGTACAAACCCTCAGCCCCGAGGGTGGACTACTCCCTCCTCATCATGGTGGCCGCCGGGATGATGAGGATGGCCACCGGTGATGATTCCCCCCTCCGGCAGGGTGCCGGAACGAGGTTTAGATTGATGTCTCGTGGCTACAGAGACTTGCGGCGGCGGAACTTCTGATCTAGGGTAACCCCAAGGGTTTTTGGAATATTTGGTGATTTATAGGGCAAAGAGGGGGTGCGGGAGGCGACCGAGGTGGGCAGAACCCACCTGGGCGCGCCTGGGCCCCCAGGTGCGCCCTGGTGGGTTGTTCCCCCCTCGGGGCACCCCCGAGTTGCGTCTCTGGCCCACTGGATGTCTTCTGGTCCATAAAAAATCCACAAAAAGTTTTGCGGTGTTTGGACTCCGTTTGATATTGATTTCTTGTGATGTAAAAAACAAGAACAGCAACTGGCACTGGGCACTGGGTCAATATGTTAGTCCCAAAAAATGATATAAAGTTGCTACAAAATGATTGTAAAACATCCAAGAATGATAATATAGCAGCATGAATACTTTATAAATTATAGATACGTTGGTGATGTATCACCTGTTGAACAAAATGCTGAAGATGTTGTGGTCACTGGGACTGGCTATACAGAACCAAGGAATCCCACTGTCTTAGCAAAAAACAGTGCCAAGGAAGAATTTTCAGCTGCTGACAAACGCAAATGGAAATTGGACTTGGAGAGCTATGCCAGTTTTAATGCCAGTGAAATTCATGCGGGCTACTTAAGCCGCCTTCATACCAGCCGTGACATGGAAGCTGGCCTGGTTAATCTGATGAAGGAACGCTTTGAGGTGAACACCGAAATCCTTCTCATATTAATCTATGTCAGCCGCCAAGTCTAGAGGATATGAAAGAAGTGAAAATGTTGTAGACATAAATAATAGCCTTCATCTTGTAGCTTGGCAAATCAGTGTATCTCTATTAAATCCAAATGAGTAGTCCCCAAGGGCTGGTTTAAACTGAATAGTTAAGCCGGGACTTCAAATTATTTCGCAAAAAAGTCCAAGTATGTAGCCCCCATGGGCTGGCTTAAATTGAAAAATTGAGCCGAGTCATTAAGTAATTTAGTGTAAAAAATGACCTACATTAGCCCCCAAGTGCGAAGTGAAATACTTGTATTGTGCTTGGGACTTAGATAGAATGATCCTCATAACTTCAAAATGTTGTTTGGCTATTGTGTTTCAGGCTGAATTAAGCATGGAAGAGTCTCAAGTAGTCGACCTGCGGAAAAATGTCAAATCGCAACAAGCAGAAACTTCGAATGCCAGGTGAGAACTAAAAACCGCCTTAGAAGTGACTGAAAATTTGAGAAAATATTTCAATGCTGAAAGAGCCGGTTGGGATACTGAGAAGGCGGCTCTCTTGAAAAGGGTTGAAGACGCCGAGGCTTCTCTTAAGCCGGTGACTAAAGAGTTATCTGGCTTAAAGCGACATGTTAACCAGATGACAGCCGCCATATTTGGTAAGTGACATTGTACCGCAATCTTTCACCAGCAATTTACTTTGACCCACCTGGCGACTTATCATATACTTGCTAAAACAGGCCCCAGAAGCTCCAACCTTGGTCAAGACATGCTTGTAAAGCTCAAAGCTGTGTACACCCTGGTGGAGCAACTGTATACCAGCACTCAACGGGCCATATCAGCTATCTCGCATAGTAAACAACCACCTTCACTCATGAGGGAGGTACTGGACAAACTATATGTCATGCCTCAAAGAGAAGAAGAGATAAATCGATCATCCGCCAGAGTTGGTGCTATTATTGCTTTGAGCCGGGCGAAAGCATGGCAAGCAGAGCTAGACCCGGAGGAAATGGCCACTGGATGTCCATGTCTCAAAGAAGACGGGTCTCCCTTTGATGAAATATATTCCTTCATGATGAAACAATCTTTCCACATGTGAGTCGACGGTCTATCTGGATATCCATGCTTCGGGCAAGGCTCATTCAACATCGCATCAAGGTTGAACTTCAACCCTCCCAAACAAGGTAGTGGCTTTCCCTTACGATGTTGACCGTTGTTTTCTGTATTGGTATTGGCCACAAAATCTGACCCGCCGTCAGGCTGCTTGGGCTTACCGTTACCTCTCTGGTTATGCCCTACCATGTTTGGCCGCTGCCCTTTTCCATTGCCATTCTTCTTCCCCTTGTTGGACTTCTCCTCATCAGATCCAGGGTCTTTGGTATTGTCAGAGTCGGCGTATTTGATGAGAGCCGCCATGAGCTCTCCCATGTCATTGAAGTGACGTTTAAGCCGCCCTAACTTTTGCTTGAGAGGGGTGAAATGGCAATTTTTCTCTAGAATTAAAACAGCAGAGCCGGAGTTGATGCTAACGGATGAATGGATAATAGTGGAAACTCGGCGGACCCAGTGGTGGGACGACTCATCCTCGCGCTGGACACAAGTGTCCAAGTCGATGATCGACATAGGCTGTTTACACGTGTCTTTGAAACTCTGAATAAAACACGCCTTCAACTCAGCCCATGAATTGATAGAATTAGGGGGTAATCCCTTCAACCAGGTTCGAGCCGGCCCATCCAACATCATGGTGAAGTACTTGGCGCACACAGCGTCATTGACATCCAACATCTCCATAGCCAGCTCATAGCTCTCGATCCAAGCCTCACGAGGTTGATCAGTTGTGTGATTGGCCACCTTTCGAGGACCCTTGAAGTCCTTGGGCAACCGCTCAATGCGAAGAGCCGGTGCTAAGCATGGCACACCCACTATCCTGAAAGTCATCCCGGCTTCTATAGACACTGAAAGGTTACGGTGAAGCTGTTGATGAGCCGCTAACTGAGCCGCCGGTTCCACCTCTTGACGTGCCCTGGCCTGGTCCAACAGGGCCAGAACATTGTTACCATCATGCGGCGGGTCATGCCCATGAGGCGGGTTACGGCACCGCTCGCTACTGGAAACCACCAGCGATTCAATGTGCCGGATATAACTCCGACTATGGCGTGGAGTTGAATGAATTCACTCACGGCTATATGAGTAAGCCGCCTGCTGGGCTACTTCTATCTGAAGAAGCTCCAAAGCCTTCCGGGCCTCGACCGCCACGGGAGACTCGCCTTCTACTAGGAGAGCTGCCAGCCGCGAAGCCGCGGCGATCATGTTATCCAGCGGGTCAGAATAATGACCCAGGGGGGTTACCACCTGCTGAGGTGAGTTTAAATTCAAACGAGGCGGGTCTGTTACACGTGGTTGAGCCCTCTCCCTAGCCACGGGGGCTCGGCAGCTCAGGTCACACCAAGCAGATTACTTGGTCCTGCCCCAGGCATATTGAAGAGATTCCTCGCCTCAAACTACAAAGGTAGGCGGCTCTGGTGCCTCCTTCGAAGAACAGCATTTGATGCATTCTGATCCAAGTTTAACCGGAAAGTTTCTGCTTGAATCCGTTGTGACTCGACCTCCAACGCACCTCGCTCTGTTGCCATCCTAGTATTCTCAGCGTTAAACCCCTCCTTAGCCTGAGCTACCTCATCATGTAGTTTCACACCTTCCACATTATGTTGTGCTTGATTCGCTGGGGTTACCTCCGCAGCTAACTGATACGTCCATTTTGCATCATGTTTTCCTACTGTTATTTATGATGTTTTATGCATAATAATGATTTTTCGTGTAATTCTAATGCCTTTTCTCTGATAATATGCAAGGTACACACAAAGAGGGCGAATTCCGGGAGCTGGAAATCTACACCTGGAAAAGCTATGTCAGGCCACCTATTCTGCACAACTCCAAACAAGCTGAAAATTTACGGAGATTTTTTATGGAATATATGAGGAATATTGGAGCCAATAAGTACCAGAGGGGGCCCACCAGGTGGGCACAACCCACCTCGGCACGCCAAAGAGCCCAGACATGCCTTGGTGGGTTGTGCTCTCCTCAGCCCACCTCTGGTGCCCATCTTCTGGTATATAAGTCATTTGACCTAGAAAAAAGGAGAGGACTTTCGGGACGGAGCACCGTCGTCTCGAGGCAGAACTTGGTCAGGAGCACTTTTGCCCTCCAGCAGAGCGATTCCGCCGGGGGAACTTCCCTCCCGGAGGGGGAAATCATCGTCATCATCATCACCAACAACTCTCCCATCTTGGGGAGGGCAATCTCCATCAATATCTTCAATAGCACCATCTCATCTCAAACCCTAGTTCATCTCTTGTGTTCAATCTTTGTACCAGAACTATAGATTGGTGCTTGTGGGTGACTAGTAGTGTTGATTACATCTTGTAGTTGATTACTATATGGTTTATTTGGTGGAAAATTATATGTTCAGATCCAATATGCTATTTAATACCCCTCTGATCTTGAGCATGATTATCATTTGTGAGTAGTTACTTTTGTTCTTGAGGTCACGGGAGAAATCATGTTGCAAGTAATCATGTAAACTTGATATGTCTTCGATATTTTGATAGTATGTATGTTGTGATTCCCTTAGTGGTGATATGTGAACGTCGACTATATGACAGTTCACCATATTTGGGCCTAAGGGAATGCATTGTGGAGTAGTTATTAGATGATGGGTTGCGAGAGTGACAGAAGCTTAAACCCTAGTTTATGCGCTATTCCGTAAGGGACCGATTGGATCCAAAAGTTTAATGCCATGGTTAGAATTTATTCTTAATACTTCTCTCATAGTTGCGGATACTTGCGAGGGGGTTAATCATAAGTATGTTCAAGTAAGAACGGCACCTAAGCACCGGTCCATCCACATATCAAATTATCAAAGTAGGGAACACGAATCGAATCAACATGATGAAAGTGACTAGATGAAATTCCCGTGTACCCTCAAGAACGCTTTGCTTACTATAAGAGACCGTTTTGGCCTGTCCTTCACCTCAAAAGGATTGGGCTATCTTGCTGCACCTTTGTGACCATTATCATTACTTGCTCGTTACCAATTATCTTGCTATCAAACTACTCTGTTACTTACAATTTCAGCACTTGCAGACATTACCTTGCTGAAAACCACTTGTCATTTCCTTCTGCTCCTCGTTGGGTTCGACACTCTTACTTATCGAAAGAGCTACAATTGATCCCTTACTTGTGGATCATCAAGGCTATTTTCTGACATCGTTGCCTGGGAGTGAAGCGCCTTTGGTAAGTGGAATTTGGTAAGGAAACATTTATATAGTGTGCTGAAATTTACTTTCACTTGTTACTATGGAAAACAATACTTTGAGGGGTTTGTTCGGGGTATCTTCACCTCGACCGGAACCACAATTATTTACCCCTCAACCTACTGCACCTACTGAAAATATTGAATATGAAATTCCTTCGAGTATTATAGAACAACTGCTAGCTAATCCTTATGCAGGAGATGGAACAAAACATCCTGATATGCACTTGATATATGTGGAACAAATTTGTGGATTGTTTAAGCTTGCAGGTTTACGTGGAGATGAAGTTATGAAGAAGGTTTTCCCTTTATCTTTGAAGGGAAAAGTATTGGCATGGTATACGCTATGCGATGATATTGGATCTTGGAATTGGAATCAATTGAAATTCGAATTCCACCAAAAAAATTTATCCTATGCATCTAATTCATCGTGATCGTAATTACATATATAATTTTTGGCCTCGTGAAGGAGAAAGTATCGCTCTAGCTTGGGGGAGGCTTAAGTCAATGTTATATCATGCCCCAATCATGAGCTCGAAAGAGAAATTATTATCCAGAATTTTTATGCTCAGCTTTCTCATAATGATCGATCCATGCTTGATACTTCTTGTGCTGGTTCTTTTATGAAGAAGACTATTGAATTCCGGTGGGATCTTTTGGAAAGAATTAAATGCAACTCTGAAGATTGGGAACTCGACAAAGGTAAAGAGTCAGGTATTAAGCTTAAGTATGATTGTGTTAAATCTTTTATGAATACCAATGCTTTTCAAAAGTTTAGCAATAAATTTGGACTTGACTCTGAAATAGTAGCCTCTTTTTGTGAACCATTTGCTACTCATGTTGATCTCCCTAAGGAGAAGTGGTTTAAATATCACCCACCTATTAAAGAAGAAATTAAAGAACCGGTACTAGCTAAAGAGTAGACTATTATTTATAATGTTGATCTAGTTGTTCCTACTGCTTTTATTGAGAAATCACCTTTCCCTGTTAGGATAAAGGAACATGTTAAAGTTTCAATGTGGTTAACAAAAGTTATATTAGAACACCTAAACCTGATGAACAAATCAAAGTAGAACCTAGTGTTGCTATGGTTAAGGATCTCCTAGAAGAAAATATAGATGGGCATGTTATTTATTTCTATAATGAAGCTACTAGAATTGCCAAACCTCATAAAGAGGATAAACATAGACCCGTTGTTGGCATGCCTGTTGTCTCAGTTAAAATAGGAGATCACTTTTATCATGGTTTATGTGACATAGGTGCTAGCATGAGTGCTATTCCCTTTACCCTATATCAAGAAATTATGAATGAAATAGCACCCGCTGAAATAGAAGAAATAGATGCCACTATTAAACATGCTAATAGAGACACCATCACACCACTTGGGATTGTTAGAGATGTTGAAGTCTTGTGTGGGAAAATAAAATACCCTACTAATTTTCTTGTTCTTGGTTCCCCATAAGATGACTTATGTCCCATTATTTTTGATAGACCTTTCTTGAACACCGTTAATGCTAAAATAGATTGTAAGAAACCAACTGTTGGTGTTAGCTTTGGTGATGAGTCTCATGAGTCTAATTTTTTCAAGTTTTGTAGAAAGCTTCATGAAAAACAATTGAATAGTAAGGATGGAATAATTGCTCTTGCTTCTATTGTTGTGCCTCCTACTGATCCTCTAGAACAATATCGGCTAGACCATGAAAATGATTTACATATTCATGAAAGAAATGAAATAGATAGAATCTTATTTGAACAACAACCTCTTCTTAAACACAATTTGCCTATTGAAACTCTAGGAGGTCCTCCTCCACCTAAAGGTGATCCTGTGTTTGAATTAAAACAATTGCCAGACACTTTGAAATATGCATATCTTGATGAAAAGAAGATATATCCTGTTATTATTAGTGCTAACCTTTCAGAACATGAAGAAAAAAGATTATTGAAAGTTCAAAGGAAGCACCGAGCTGCTATTGGATATACTCTTGATGATTTAAAGGGCATTAGTCCCACTCTATGTCAGCACAAGATTAATATGGAACCTGATGCTAAACCTATTGTTGATCACCAACGTCGGTTAAATCCGAAGATGAAGGAAATGGTAAGAACAGAAATATTAAAACTTCTGGAAGTAGGTATAATCTATCCTATAGCTGATAGTAGATGGGTAAGTCATGTTCATTGTGTCCCTAAGAAAGGAGGTATTACTGTTGTTCCTAATGATAAGAATGAACTTATTCCACAAACAATTGTTACAGGCTATAGAATGGTAATTGATTTTGGAAAATTAAACAAAGCAACTAGAAAAGATCATTACCCTCTGCCTTTTATTGATCAAATGCTAGAAATATTATCTAAGCACACACATTTTTGCTTCCTTGATGGATACACTGGTTTTTCACAAATACCTGTTTGTCAACCTGATCAAGAAAAGACCGCTTTGACTTGTCCCTTTGGAACATATGCTTATAGACGTGTGCCTTTTAGTTTATGCAATGCACCTGCTACCTTTCAAAGATGTATGACTGGTATATTCTCTGACTTTTGTGAAAAGATTGTTGAGGTTTTCATGGATGACTTCGCCATTTATGGGAAGTCTTTTGAGGATTGTTTAAGCAATTTTGATCGACTTTTGCAGAGATGCGAGCAAACAAATCTTGTCTTGAATTTGGAGAAGTGCCACTTTATGGTTAATGAAGGTATTGTTTTGGGCCATAAAATTTCCGAAAGAGGGATTGAAGTGGACAAAGCTAAGGTTGATGCAATTGAGAAAATGCCATGCCCTAAAGATATCAATGGTATTCGTAGTTTCTTAGGTCATGCTGGTTTCTATAGGAGATTTATCAAAGACTTTTATAAAATTTCTAGGCCCCTCACAAATATTTTGCAAAAGGATTTTCCTTTTGTTTTTCATGATGATTGTTTTGATGCCTTTGAAACACTCAAGAAAGTCTTAATTCCTGCACGTATTGTTCAAGCACCTGACTGGAACTTGCCTTTTGAAATTATGTGTGATGCTAGTGATTATGTTGTTGGTGCTATTCGAGGACAAAGAGTTGATAAGAAACTGAATGTTATTCATTATGCTAGTAAAACTCTAGACAGTGCTCAAAGAAATTATGTTACTACTGAAAAAGAATTTCTAGCAGTGGTGTTTTCTTGTGATAAATTTAGATCTTACATTGTTGATTTAAAAGTAATTGTTCACACCAACCATGCTGTTATAAAATATCTTATGGAAAAGAAAGATGCTAAACCTAGACTTATTCGATGGGTTCTCTTGCTACAAGAATTTGATTTACATATCACTGATAGAAAAGGAGCTGAGAACCCCGTAGTTGATAACTTTTTTAGGCTTGAAAATGAGCTTGACGACCCACTACCTAGTGATGATAGTTTTCCTGATGACCAGTTAGCTACAATAAATTTTTCTAATAACACTCCTTGGTATGCTGACTATGCCAATTACATTGTCGCTAGATATTTACCACCTAGCTTTACATACCAACAAAATAAAAAAATTCTTCTATGATTTAAGACATTACTTTTGGGATGACCCACATCTTTATAAAGGAGTATATGGTATTATTAGACATTGTGTACCTGAGCATGAACAGGGACAACTCCTACGGAAATGTCACTCCGAATCTTATGGAGGGCAGCATGCTGGAGACAGAACTGCTCACAAGGTATTGCAGTCTGGATTTTATTGGCCTACTCTCTTCAAGGATGCTCGTAAGTTTGTCTTATCTTGTGATGAATGTCAAAGAATAGGTAATATCGGTAAGCGTCAAGAAATGCCTATGAATTATTCACTTGTTGTTGAACCATTTGATGTTTGAGGATTTGATTACATGGGACCTTTTCCTTCCTCTAATGGGTATACACATATTTTGGTTGCTGTTGATTATGTTACTAAATGGGTAGAAGCTATTCCAACCAGTAGTGCTGATAACAACACCTCTATTAAAATGCTTAAGGAAGTTATTTTCCCAAGGTTTGGAGTCCCTAGATATTTAATGACTGATGGTGGTTCACACTTTATTCATGGTGCTTTCCGTAAAATGCTTGCCAAGTATGATGTTAACTATAGAATTGCATCACCCTATCATCCTCAGTCTAGTGGTCAAGTTGAACTTAGTAATAGAGAAATAAAATTAATTTTGCAAAAGACTGTCAATAGGTCTCAGAAGAATTGGTCTAAGAAATTAGATGATGCACTTTGGGCCTAAAGAACAGCATACAAAAAATCCTATGGGTATGTCTCCTTATAAAATGGTTTATGGAAAAGTTTGTCATTTGCCTCTTGAGTTAGAACATAAAGCTTATTGGGCAATCAAAGAACGTAACTATGATTTCAAACTTGCCGGTGAAAAGAGGTTATTTGATATTAGCTCATTAGATGAATGGAGAACCCAAGCTTATGAAAATGCCAAGTGTCGTGGAATTGTCACGGCAGATGTCCTAGGACTTAGTCGTGGAGCCATCGCCGCTAGGAAGCTTGAAGGGGTTAAACGGGACAAGGAACACGAGGGTTTATACTGGTTCGGCCCCTTACGGTGAAGGTAAAAGCCTACGTCCAGTTGAGGTGGTATTGATTAGGGTTTCAATGACCAGGGAGCTTAACTGTTATGCCTGGCTCTCGACGAGATCTTTCTTACCCCTAAACCGCTGCCGGGTCGTCCCCTTATATAGAGAGGTTGACGCCCAGCAACTCTCAGAGTCCCGGCCGGCTCATAAGAGTGTCCTGCTCAGACTCTCAACTATTCTTGCCTTACACTACAAGTTCTACCATAATGACGGTTGTAACTATGGGCCCTAAGCCATCTTCGGGTCTTAAGCCCATCTTTGGCCCACCGTCTTCAAGCTTGGCGCCGGGCTTCAGGTGATGACCCTTATGAGTAACCCGGCCCCACCGGGCGGGTGACTCTAAGGTTTATATCCTCAACATTAGGCCCCAGATTGATTTGAGCCGGCTCATGTCAATCTTCAATCCTTTCGACAGAAAATCTCCGGCTTACAATTGTGTGAAGACCATAACCCGGCGTGACGTCATCCTCTGGATTCCGGGTAATCCGCCGTGACGTCATCTTCCATTAAGTCCATTTTTTACTCCACCATATCCGCAATGGATCTTATCTTTACTGCCATCCCGAAAATCGAGGCGTTTTTATGGTGAGATAACCGCGTCGTGGCCTCCTCATTTCTCGCGCCCACTTATGAGCCTTGCCTTATAAATAGCCCGGCCCGTTGAACCTCCAGCCACTCGTCTTCCTCCTCTCGCCACTGTTCTCCCGCTCGAGCTCCATCGCCGCCGCCGCCGCGGGTCTCCTCCTCCTCACCAACTCCGGCCGTTGCATCAACCTGTTGTGTCCAGAGAAAACGGCGGCGACCTCCACGACTCACCAGCACCTGTAAGTCTTTGCTGCCCCGTAGAACAGATCTGCAGTAGGGTTTCTTCCTGTTCTTCCCGTGTTCTTCACCGTTCTTCGCGGGTTCTCGGTAGATTTGATTTTTACCACCCTTCTTGATCTTAGACTTGTATAGAACTACCGCGGTAGCTGTTTCACTTCCATTCCCAATGTACATAGATCCCTTTTTACTGCATAGAGGCTCCGTTCGAACCCGCGAACTTCTCCTGCGTCTGTTTTAGGTCTAGAAACTTTCCTTTTTAGCCGACCGTTTTGATCCAAATTAGTTACTGCGATGTGTGAAACCTGTTTTCACCACACTTAGTAAAAAACTGCACCTGCTGAGTCATGGCGGTTTACATTTCCGGCTTAAAGAAGCCACGCACCATAAAACCTTCTGGCTCAAAAGAAGCCACGCGTCGTAAAATTTTCCGGCTCATTTACGACAAGGCTATAGACAATTGAATTACTCTCAATACCTCCAGCGGCTTAGATAACCCGATGCACTTAGATATATGTCATTAGGCCCCTCCATAAGCCGCCACTTTAAACATTGAACTATAAATTTCCTCCGGCTTATAATTAAACCGGACATTTCCTTTTATTATAGGCTTCCGACTTTCACCATGCCTCCCAAAGCTCCAAAGCACCCATCACATGCAATTGGATGAGGTCCAACGTCACCGACGAGACCTTAGCAGATTTCGTGAAGTCGGGTTACCTGCCCAAGAAGGACGTCATGTCCTACCGTGCCCCCGACCCATCAGAGGAGAGACCACAGCCAAGGGACGGGGAGGTGGTAATTTTTGCTGATCACATGAGCCGGGGCTTCGCACCGCCCGGCTCAAAGTTCTTTAGAGATGTGCTGAATTTCTTTGATCTGCGGCCACAAGGCATAGGACCCAACTCGGTGTCGAATATATGCAATTTCCAAGTATTCTGCGAGGTCTAGCTTGGAGAAGAGCCTAGCCTACTGCTCTTCAGAGAACTCTTTTATCTGAACCGCCAGAACGAGTGCGCCAACGGGCCGAGCTTGGAACTTGGTGGAATCTCCATTCAGCGACGGAGAGACTGCCTTTTTCCTTACACCGAGCCGCCAAGCCACCCAAAGGACTGGAACCAGACGTGGTTCTACTGCCAAGACACGTCGCCGGCTGACGAGAGCCCGCTGCCCGGCTTTCGTCCTTCGCGTCTGGAACCAACTCACCCTCTGTCAGACAAGTTATCTCAGGCGGAGCGCCAACCTCTGATCCCCACCATCAACAAAATCAAGGCTCTCCTGGGAAATGGCCTTAATGGCATTGATCTGGTCCGAGTCTGGATCTCGTGGCGGGTGATCCCCTTAAGCCGCCGCCCCGGCTTAATGTGTGAGTACACAGGCCGGAAAGATGACCCCCTGTGACACAGCCGTAACGATCTTCCTGAAGACGTTGCTGAAGACATGACCAAGGCCCTCTTGAACGAGAGCTTGGCAGACTGCGGGAGGACCGGCTTAAGCCCCTTCTGCAAGACCAACCCGGCCCCAGCGGTAAGCCGCTGATCTGAACATCTTATTTTCTTCTGTAAATAGCTTTCATCTGAACCTTAAGAAATCATCATTGTATTTTTCAGGCTGATGACAAATTCTGGAAGGTCAAATATGACCATGAGGCGGCCAAGAAGGCCAGGAAGGCTAAGAAAGCCACCAAGAGAGCCGCTCCCCGTAAGAAGGGAAGCAGGCCCACTGCCTCAGAGCTGCTTCAACTGAGTGACAGCTCCGAGTCAGAGGTAACCCCTGAACCTGTGAGCCCTTGTTGTATTTCTTGTTTATTTCTGTCCACCTTATCAATACTGCTCATCAACAGGATGGCACCGGAGCAAGTAACCCGGTGGTTGAAGAGGTAATGACACTTTCCTCTGACTCGGAGCCCTTGCCAAGGCTGAAAGTCCGAAGGGTAACCCGGAAAGTAAGATTTTCACATCCTTTAGCTTATCAAGATCCTCAATTTCTTTTGAAGCAACAGATTCATGAGAGCCGGCGGCACACCCGGACCAACAAGGATGCTGACCTCTCCTCCGGCTTACCTGAGGCATCAGGGAAGCGCCGGTCCGAGGTTATCTCCAACTTATATCCTTTTCATCCTCAGGTGGGTGTTATACGTCAACCTCTCAATTCTTCTAATTCAAATTATCAGGAAACGTCTCCTTCCTCTGGTGACTCAATGCAATCGAATCTGCCGGCTTTCAAGACCGTACCCGGGTAACGATGATCATCTCTTGCTGTGCTTTATCTTTACTCATACTTTTGTACTAACCTCTTGTCCTTTCAGTGCTCAAGCAAAGCTCAGTAAAAGAGAAAATAAAAATAAGCCGGCGGAGGAGTCGGTCGTGACGGAACCAGAAGTTTCCGCTCAAGAGCCGCCAGCCGCCTCTGCTCCTGAAGCCACCGCTCCCACCAACGAGCCAGCCATGGAGACTTCCACCAACCCGGATATCTCCAGCCCGGCTCAGCCGGCCGATGACTCGGACGTGGTAATCACCCGGACGGAGTTTGTTGAGCCGGGGAGACCCACTGTGCTGGCCAAGTGCTCCGCCAAGGAAGAGATGCTAGAGCGCAGCCGGGCCAATCTGGACCTCACCAACTATACGAACTTGAGCGTCGGAGAGATCGTCTCCGGCTATGTGAATCAGGTGCACAAGAGCCGGGATTTGGAGATCAACATGGTGAATCAGATACAGCAGAAGTCTGAGGTACCACTCTACTGCTTACTGCATAGTTACCTTTACCATACTAGCCCCCAAGTCGACGACTTATGATTGAATATGTTGTAGACTTAAGTTCCGGCTTACTTCCATGAACCGGTAATTTTTAGATAGAGACTTTCAACATGCATTAGCCCCCAAGTGCCAAGTGTCTTTGCTTGGAAAGCGCTTAGGACTTTAAACATGCATAGTAACTATTTATATTATAACCTGGAAATTGTGCAGGCTGCTTGCAAGAAGCTTGAGGCTGACATCTCTGATCTGAAGACCCGCCTGAGGACGCAGGAAACTGAGACCTGGAAGGCCAACGCCAAATTTGTGTCCAGTATTGCTGCTCAAGAGAAGCTGAAGAAGAACTTTGAAGCTGAACGGAAAACATGGGCCGAAGAGAAGGCTACTCTGGTGAGTCGGGCCGAACAGGCGGAGAAGGCTCTGACGGAGAGAACCGCCGAACTCTCCGGCTTAAAGCGCCACGTGTCACAGATGGTCACCGCAATCTTCGGTAAGTTACTCCACCGGCTTTCATCAAGTTTCCAATCTTTATGTCTCGTAACTCCCATCATTGCCAGCGGCTTATCTTACTTTGTTAAACAGGTCCAAGAAGCGCCAACCTCAACCAAAGTGTGCTGACCAAGTTGAAGGCCGTGTACACTCTGGTGGAACAACTCTACACCGGGTCACAGCGCGCCTTGGCCGTGGTGGCCCTATCCAATGAGGTGCCGACTCACCTGGCAGATGTACTTCGCCGGCTGGCCGTTCTCCCTCAGCGTGTTCAAGAGCTGCGACGGGCGTCTGCAAGAGCCGGAGCCATAGCTGCTCTGAGCCGGGCCAAGGCTTTCCTTCTAGAGCTAGACCCGGCGGACATTACACTTGGTTATCCCAGCTTGAAGGAAGACGGCACCCCTTTCGACCAAAATGACTTTGCTGCCTATGTGAAGATCGTGCGCCCAGTGGCCACCCTGATTGGGAATGACACTGATCTGACCAAGTACCAGCCGGGCTACGATGCAAAGAATCAGAGGATCCCCACTCCGCGTTATGAAGCCATCAGCCTAGTCCCGCCGACTCGTAAGCACACCTTTGCCCCGGAAATTGACCCGGCCGGGTTAATTGACGAGGAAGCTCAATTTGAAGCTCTGAGCGGCATTGACTGGAAATTGTCAACCTTCCAGGTCTTGGGAACAGCCGGAGGAGCGGAGAGGGATGAGCCGGAAGCTTCGACCCAGCAAACGTCTTAACTCTGTAGGCAGCTTATTTCAAACAATGCTTCACCCTTTTGGACTCGGGGAGTCTTGTAATAGAATAGGACCAACACTTTAACTTTGTCGTGCCATCGTGCACGTGTTGAATGCTGAATTCCATTGAAGTTGCTTCCTTATATTTCTCCGGGTCATAATTGATCATTCATTTTCCTTAAGCTCAAATAGTTGCCTTTAACTATCCTGCATAGAAAAACAAATCACAAGTCTCTAGGCGGCTTACCGCACTGAGAATCGTAGTCTCGTACGTATAACCCAGAATAAAGATCTAAGTCACGAAAGACTGATCCTCAATCATATCCTTGATATAACCGTAATAACACACTTACCGGCCTTCAAGTACACTTCCGGTTTATATAACCCGGAATAGCAAGGTTGGTACCTCAATTCCGGTTTACCAGTCTTGATAACGCCGATTGTGTCTGACGAGCACTGTGAATCAAAGTTAAGCCGGCGGAATAAGAACCGCCATGTGCACTGTTGATACAGAAGATCTCGTTGTAAATCAGAAAATCAAAACTCAGGGGCTTCCGGTTCGAATACGACCAGAAACCCGTCCCATAGGGGTTAAGCTAAGATTCGAATGCGATCACATAGCCCCCAGTGGGTTTGGCGATGCCAATCAAGAGGGTATCGACAGCTATGTTCTCTTTGGTTCGAATACGACCCAGGTTTGAACAGGAAGCCCCCAAATGACCTTAAGAGTTGTTTAACGACGCTGATTCGAATACGATCCATGTCGGTTCCCAAAGGGGGTTGAACTATGATTCAAATATGATCAAAGAAAACTCCCCAATGAGCTCGGCACTTTGCCAATCAAATGGGTATCGACAGCTATGTTCTCTTTGGTTCGGATACGACCTATGTTTGAACAGGAAGCCCCCAAGTGATCACATCGCGTACGGCTAGATTCGAATACGATCATAAGCCGGATCCTCCTTCAAGTTATCATGTGATCTTGCAATGGAAACAACACGTTCACCTTTGGTAGGAGAAAAAAGGACAGAGGTCCTGCTTTATTGCTTATCATAATATATACATGGCTATAGAAATATATACATTATGAGAGCCGGTGGATCAAGTGTAATAGGGTCGAAGCTGAGCTATGTTCAACGGTCGACGGGTCTCCTCCTCCGACTTGCGTGAATCTTTGTGCTCCCAAATGTCAATGAGGTAATATGACCCATTATGCAAGTTCTTGCTGACCACAAAGGGTCCTTCCCAAGGCGGGGACAACTTGTGCGCATCTGTTTGATCTTGGATGAGCCGGAGCACCAGATCACCTTCCTGGAAGACCCGGGACTTAACCCGGCGACTGTGATAACGGCGCGGGTCTTGTTGGTAAATCGCGGATCGAGCCGTTGCCACATCACGCTGCTCGTCCAACAAGTCAAGAGCATCTTGGCGCGCCTGTTCATTATCCGCCTCAACATAAGCTGCTACTCGAGGCGAGTCATGACGGATGTCACTGGGGAGGACTGCTTCCGCTCCATAAACCATGAAGAAAGGCGTGTAACCCGTAGACCTGTTAGGATATTGATGCTCCATAACACGGAGGGCAACTCCTCCACCCAACAACCCGGCGTCCGTTGCAAAGGGACCAAAAGCCGGGGCTTGATGCCCTTCAGAATCTCCTGATTAGCTCTCTCAGCTTGACCATTGGATTGAGGATGAGCCACTGATGAAACATCAAGTCGAATATGCTCTCGTTGACAAAACTCCTCCATGGCGCCTTTGGATAGATTGGTACCATTGTCAGTTATAATACTGTGTGGAAAGCCAAAGCGAAAGATCACCTTTTTCATAAACTGAACCGCCGTGGCTACGTCACACTTGCTAACTGGCTCTGCTTCAACCCACCTTGTAAATTTTTCAACTGCCACCAAGAGGTGGGTCTTCTTATCCTTGGACCTTTTAAAAGGCCCAACCATATCAAGCCCCCAGACCGCAAAGGGCCAAGTAATTGGGATCATCCTCAGCTCCTGAGCCGGCACATGAGCCCGTCGCGAGAACCTTTGGCAACCATCACATTTACTGACCAAGTCCTCCGCATCAGCATGAGCCGTCAGCCAATAAAAACCATGACGAAAAGCCTTGGCCACAAGGGATTTTGAGCCGGCATGATGGCCACAATCCCCTTCATGAATCTCACGCAAGATCTCTTGACCTTCCTCAGGGGAGACACAACGCTGGAATGACCCCGTAACACTGCGGCGATGCAGCTCACCATTGATAACAACCATTGACTTAGACCGCCGGGTTATTTGTCTGGCCAAAGTTTCATCCTCAAGCAAATCTCCCCGGGTCATGTAAGCCAGATAGGGCACTGTCCAATCCGGGATGATGTGGAGAGCCGCCACCAACTGTGCCTCCGGGTCAGGGACAACCAAGCCTTCCTCTGTAGGCAACTTAACAGAAGGGTTATGCAAGACGTCCAGGAAAGTATTAGGCGGCACCGGTTTTCGCTGAGAGCCCAGCCGGCTTAAAGCATCAGCCGCCTCGTTCTTCCTGCGATCGATGTGCTCTACTTGATAACCCTGAAAGTGTCCAGCAATGGCATCAACCTCACGGCGATAAGCCGCCATGAGAGGGTCCTTGGAATCCCACTTGCCTGATACTTGTTGAGCCACCAAGTCTGAGTCGCCGAAGCACCTTACCCGGCTCAAACTCATCTCCTTAGCCATCCGAAGACCATGGAGCAAGGCCTCATACTCAGCCGCATTGTTAGTGCAAGGAAACATTAACTGTAGCACATAATGGAACTTGTCACCTTTAGGGGAAGCCAACACGACTCCAGCCCCCGAGCCCTCCAATTGCCTAGACCCGTCGAAGTGAATAGTCCAATATGTGTTATCCGGCTTTTGTTCGGGCACTTGTGACTCTGTCCAATCGTTGATGAAATCCACCAAGGCTTGAGATTTAACAGCAGTGCGTGGTACGTATTTCAGACCATGAGGTCCGAGCTCTATAGCCCACTTAGCCACTCTCCCTGTGGCCTCTCTGTTTTGAATGATATCTCCAAGGGGGGCAGAACTGACCACGGTGATGGGGTGACCCTGGAAATAATGCTTAAGCTTCCGGCTTGCCATGAACACACCATAAACAAGCTTCTGCCAATGTGGATACCGTTGTTTGGACTCGATGAGCACTTCGCTGACATAATAAACCGGCCGCTGAACTGGATGCTCCTTACCCTCTTCCTTGCGCTCCACCACCACAACCACACTGACGGCTCGTGTGTTAGCAGCCACATACAGCAATAAAGGCTCCTTGTCAACCGGAGCAGCAAGGACTGGGGGCTCTGCCAGCTGCCTCTTCAAATCCTCAAAAGCAGTATTAGCTGCATCATTCCAGACAAAGTCATCAGTTTTCTTCATCAACTGATATAATGGCATGGCCTTCTCGCCCAAACGGCTTATAAACCGGCTTAAAGCAGCGACACGACCCGCCAAGCGCTGGACGTTGTTTATACACGCCGGCTTAGCCAGGGAGGTGATGGCCTTCATCTTCTCCGGGTTAGCTTCAATGCCTCTGTTAGAAACCAAAAAACCCAAGAGCTTGCCTGCAGGAACACCAAAAACGCATTTGGCCGGGTTAAGCATCATCTTGTAGACCCGGAGATTATCAAAGGTTTCCCTCAGATCATCTATCAAGGTTTCCTCCTTCCTGGATTTAACCACAATATCATCCACATAAGCATGAACATTGCACCCAATCTGGTTATGAAGACAGTTCTGCACGCAACGCTGATAAGTCGCCTGCGCACTCTTGAGTCCAAAGGGCATAGACACATAGCAGAAGGCTCCAAAGGGAGTGATGAACGCCGTCTTCTCCTGGTCCTTAACTGCCATTTTAATCTGATGGTATCCAGAATAAGCATCCAAGAAACTTAAGCACTCGCAACCCGCCGTAGCATCAATGATTTGATCAATACGGGGAAGGGCAAAAGGATCAGCCGGACATGCCTTGTTTAAGTCCGTGTAGTCCACACACATCCGCCAGGTGCCATTATTCTTGAGCACGAGCACCGGGTTAGCTAACCACTGTGGGTCAAAGACTTCAACAATAAACCCGGCCACCAAGAGCCGGGCCACCTCTTCTCCAATGGCTTTCCGCCTTTCCTCATTAAACCACCGAAGGAATTGCCTGACCGGCTTGAATTTCGGATCAACATTGAGTGTGTGCTCAGCGAGTTCTCTAGGTACACCTGGCATGTCAGAAGGTTTCCATGCAAAAATGTCCCTATTCTCACGGATGAACTCGATGAGCGTGCTTTCCTATTTTGGATCCAGATTGGCACTGATGCTAAACTGCTGGGATGAATCACCTGGAACGAAATCAACAAGTTTAGTCTCATCAGCCGACTTAAATTTCATTGCCGGGTCATGCTCCGTAGTCGGCTTTTTCACAAAGGTCATATCTGTTGGGTCAACATTGTCCTTGTAAAATTTCAACTCCTCTGTTGCACAAACAGATTCTGCATAAGCCGCATCGCCTTCCTCACACTCCAAGGCCACCTTCCGGCTGCCATGAACCGTAATGGTCCCATTGGGACCCGGCATCTTGAGCTGTAAATACATGTAACACGGTCGTGCCATGAACTTGGCGTAAGCCGGCCACCCAAATATGGCATGATACGGACTTCTTATCTTGACCACCTCAAAGGTCAATTTTTCCACCCTGTAGTTGTACTCGTCTCCAAAGGCCACTTCCAACTCGATCTTACCAACTGGATAAGCCGACTTACCAGGCACCACACCATGGAAAATAGTATTGGACTGGCTGAGGTTCTTATCAATCAACCCCATACGACGGAAAGTCTCATAATAGAGGATGTTGATGCTGCTGCCTCCATCCATGAGCACCTTAGTGAACTTATATCCTCCCACCTGAGGAGCCACCACCAGGGCCAAGTGACCCGGATTATCAACCCGGGGAGGGTGATCCTCCCTACTCCACACAATAGGCTGCTCAGACCATCTTAAATAGCGTGGAACCGCCGGCTCAACAGCATTCACAACCCTCTTATGAAGCTTCTGATCTCTCTTACACAGACTGGTGGTAAATACGTGATACTGTCCACCGTTAAGCTGCTTTGGATTGGTTTGATAACCCCCCTGCTGCTGTTGATGACCCTGGCCAGACTGTTGTGGTAAAACTTGTAGTGTAAGGCAAGAATAGATAAGAGTCCGAGCCGGACACTATTATGAGCCGGCCGGGACTCTGAGAGCCGCTGGGCGTCAACCTCTCTATATAAAGGGACGACCCGGCGGCGGTTCAGGGCAGGTAAGATCTCATCGAGAGCCAGGCATAGCAATCAAGCTCCCTGGTCATCGAAACCATAATCAATACCACCTCAACTGGACGTAGGCTTTTACCTTCACCGTAAGGGGCCGAACCAGTATAACCCTCGTGTTCCTTGTCCCGTTTAACCCCTTTAAGCTTCCTAGCTGTGATGGCTCCACGACTAAGTCCTAGCTCGAGGACATCTGCCGTGACAATTCCACGACAGTTGGCGCCCACCATGGGGCCAGCGCACGGTGGATTTGAGTTCTTGAAGGGCAGCTTCGAAGGGCTCAAGGGATACGCTGTGGGCCGGATGACCAAGAGTCGTCACGGCAAGCTCTACATCGACGATGCAAACTAGGGCCCCGACGCCGGCTCAATTGAGTACGGGTACCGGGTCCCCTTCGGCGGAATTCATGTCTTCATTGGCAAGATTGGTGAGCCGGGCCCTGAGCCGGATCTCTGCGCCGATCTCATCCAGATGGCTCAGCGCGCATGACCCGCCCGGGCCCAACCTGCCTTGAAGCATGCTTTTGTGGGATGTATCCATGGAGGGCTCTCTGATGGATCTGGATCTGGTGATGAGACGGCCGCTGGCTCTGACGGCGAGTCATCCACAGATGAGTCAAACTCCTTGTATCAACTTCAAGATGGCAGGCTCAGGGGTTGTTCCGATGGCGACAGTATTCCGGACCCGTTTGAGCCGCCGAGCCGGGTTGGAATCTTCATGGCCGGTGCACAGCCTGTTCAGAACCCTGCCGCTGGGGCAGGAAACCCGATACCCTCGCCGGCTCAGGTGCTGATGGATCTCACGGACAAGATGACGGCCCTGTTGACCGCCGCGGTTGACCCGGCGGATCAAGCTCAGCATGACGCGGAGGTGGCGCAGTTAAAGTTAGATCTAGTGAAAGCCAAAGAGGATCTGGCAGCGGAAGGGATCAGGATGGCTGCGGAGTGGACAGACCAATTCTCAGAACGGTCAAGGGGGCTTTAATCAGCAGTCTGGCCAGGGTCATCAACAGCAGCAGGGGGTTATCAGACCAATCCAAAGCAGCTTAACGGTGGACAGTATCACGTATTTACCACCAGTCTGTGTAAGCGAGATCAGAAGCTTCATAAGAGGGTTGTGAATGCTGTTGAGCCGGCGGTTCCACGCTATTTAAGATGGTCTGAGCAGCCTATTGTGTGGAGTAGGGAGGATCACCCTCCCTGGGTTGATAATCCGGGTCACTTGGCCCTGGTGGTGGCTCCTCAGGTGGGAGGATATAAGTTCACTAAGGTGCTCATGGATGGAGGCAGCAGCATCAACATCCTCTATTATGAGACTTTCCGTCGTATGGGGTTGATTGATAAGAACCTCAGCCAGTCCAATACTATTTTCCATGGTGTGGTGCCTGGTAAGTCGGCTTATCTGGTTGGTAAGATCGAGTTGGAAGTGTCCTTTGGAGACGAGTACAACTATAGGGTGGAAAAATTGACCTTTGAGGTGGTCAAGATAAGAAGTCCGTATCATGCCATATTTGGGCGGCCGGCTTACGCCAAGTTCATGGCACGGCCGTGTTACGTGTATTTACAGCTCAAGATGCCGGGTCACAATGGGACCATTACGGTTCATGGCAGCCGGAAGGTGGCCTTGGAGTGTGAGGAAGGCGATGCAGCTTATGCAGAATCTGTTTGTGCAACAGAGGAGTTGAAATTTTACAAGGACAATGTTGACCCAACAGATATGACCTCTGTGAAAAAGCCGACTACGGAGCATGAGCCGGCAATGAAATTTAAGTCGGCTGATGAGACTAAACTTGTTGATTTCGTTACAGGTGATTCATCTCAGCAGTTTAGCATCAGTTCCAATCTGGATCCAAAATAGGAAAGCACGGTCATCGAGTTCATCCGTGAGAATAGGGACATTTTTGCATGGAAACCTTCTGACATGCCAGGTGTACCTAGAGAACTCGCTGAGCACACACTCAATGTTAATCCGAAATTCAAGCCGGTCAGGCAATTCCTTCGGCAGTTTAATGAGGAAAGGCGGAAAGCCATTGGAGAAGAGGTGGCCCGGCTCTTGGCGGCCGGGTTTATTGTTGAAGTCTTTCACCCAGAGTGGTTAGCTAACCCGGTGCTCGTGCTCAAGAAGAATGGCACCTGGCGGATGTGTGTGGACTACACGGACTTAAACAAGGCATGTCCGGCTGATCCTTTTGCCCTTCCCCGTATTGATCAAATCATTGATGCTACGGCGGGTTGCGAGCGCTTAAGTTTCTTGGATGCTTATTCTGGATACCATCAGATTAAAATGGCAGTTAAGGACCAGGAGAAGACGGCGTTCATCACTCCCTTTGGAGCCTTCTGTTATGTGTCTATGCCTTTTGGACTCAAGAGTGCACAGGCGACTTATCAGCGTTGCGTGCAGAACTGTCTTCATAACCAGATTGGGCGCAATGTTCACGCCTATGTGGATGATATTGTGGTTAAGTCCAGGGAGAAGGGAACCTTGATAGATGACCTGAGGGAAACCTTTGATAATCTCCGGGTCTACAAGATGATGCTTAACCCGGCCAAGTGTGTTTTTGGTGTTCCTGCAGGCAAGCTCTTGGGTTTTCTGGTTTCTCATAGAGGCATTGAAGCTAACCCGGAGAAGATCAAGGCAATCACCTCTCTGGCTAAGCCGGCATGTATAAACGACGTCCAGCGCCTGGCGGGTCGTATCGCTGCTTTAAGCCGTTTTGTAAGCCGTTTGGGTGAGAAAGCCATGCCATTGTACCAGTTGATGAGGAAAACTGATGACTTTGTCTGGAATGATGCTGCTAACACTGCTTTTGAGGATTTGAAGAGACAGCTGGCGGAGCCCCCGGTCCTTGCTGCTCCGGTTGACAAGGAGCCTTTATTACTGTATGTAGCTGCTAACACACGGGCTGTCAGTGTGGCTGTGGTGGTGGAGCGCAAAGAAGAGGGTAAGGAGCATCCGGTTCAGCGGCCGGTTTATTACGTCAGTGAAGTGCTCATTGAGTCCAAACAGTGGTATCCACATTGGCAGAAGCTGGTTTATGGTGTGTTTATGGCAAGCCGGAAGCTTAAGCATTATTTCCAGGGTCACCCTATCACTGTGGTTAGTTCTGCTCCCCTTGGAGATATCATCCAAAACAGAGAAGCCACAGGGAGAGTGGCTAAGTGGGCTATAGAGCTCGGGCCTCATGGTCTGAAATACGTACCACGCACTGCTGTTAAATCTCAAGCCTTGGTGGATTTCATCAACGATTGGACAGAGCTACGAGTGCCCGAAGAAAAGCCGGATAACACATATTGGACTATTCACTTCGATGGGTCCAGGCAAATGGAGGGCTTGGGGGCTGGAGTTGTATTGGCTTCCCCTAAAGGTGACAAGTTTCATTATGTGCTATGCTTGATGTTTCCTTGCACTAACAATGCGGCTGAGTACGAGGCCTTGCTCCCTGGTCTCCGGATGGCTAAGGAGATGAGCTTGAGCCGGGTAAGGTGCTTCGGCGACTCAGATTTAGTGGCTCAACAAGTATCAGGCAATTGGGATTCCAAGGACCCTCTCATGCCGGCTTATCGCCGTGAAGTTGATGCCATTGCTGGACACTTTCAGGGTTACCAAGTAGAGCACATCGATCGCAGGAAGAACGAGGCGGCTGATGCATTAAGCCGGCTGGGCTCTCAGCGAAAACCGGTGCCGCCTAATACTTTCCTGGACATCTTGCATAACCCTTCTGTTAAGGTACCTACAGAGGAGGATTTGGCTGTCCCTGACCTGGAGGCACAGTTGGTGGCGGCACTCCACATCACCCCGGACTGGACGGTGCCATACTTGGCTTACGTGACCCGGGGAGATTTGCCTGAGGATGAAACTTTGGCCAGACAAATAACCCGGCGGTCTAAGTCAATGGTTGTTATCAATGGTGAGCTGCATCGCCGCAGTGTTACGGGAGCGATCCAGCGTTGTGTTTCCCCTGACGAGGGTCAAGAAATCTTACGTGAGATTCACGAAGGAGATTGTGGCCATCATGCTGGCTCAAAATCCCTTGTGGCCAAGGCTTGCCGTCTTGGTTTTTATTGGCTGACGGCTCATGCTGATGCGGAGGACTTGGTCAGTAAATGTGATGGTTGCCAGAGGTTCTCGCGACGGGCTCATGTGCCGGCTCAGGAGCTAAGGATGATACCAATCACTTGGCCATTTGCGGTCTGGGGGCTTGATATGGTTGGGCCTTTTAAAAGGTCCAAGGACAAGAAGACCCACCTCTTGGTGGCAGTTGACAAATTCACAAAGTGGGTTGAAGCAGAGCCAGTTAGCAAGTGTGACGCAGCCACGGCGGTTCAGTTCATGAAAAGGGTGATATTTCGCTTTGGCTTTCCACACAGCATTATAACTTACAATGGTACCAATCTGTCCAAGGGCGCCATGGGGGAGTTTTGTCAACGAGAACATATTCGACTTGATGTTTCATCAGTGGCTCACCCTCAATCCAATGGTCAAGCTGAGAGAGCTAATCAGGAGATTCTGAAAGGCATCAAGCCCCGGCTTTTGGTCCCTTTGCAACGGACGCCGGGTTGTGGGTGGAGGAGTTACCCTTCGTGTTATGGAGCATCAATACTACTCCTAACAGATCTACGGGTTATACGCCTTTCTTCATGGTTTATGGAGCGGAAGCAGTCCTCCCCAGTGACATACGTCATGACTCGCCTCGAGTGGCGGCTTATGTTGAAGCGGATAATGAACAGGCGCGCCAAGATGCTCTTGACTTGTTGGACGAACAGCGTGACGTGGCAGCAGCTCGCTCAGCAATTTATCACAGTCGTCGGGTTAAGTCCCGGGTCTTCCAGGAAGGTGATCTAGTGCTCCGGCTCATCCAAGATCAAATAGATGCGCACAAGCTATCCCCGCCTTGGGAAGGGCCCTTTGTGGTCAGCAAGAACTTGCACAACGGGTCATACTACCTTATTGACGTTCGGGAGCACAAAGATTCACGTAAGTCGGAGGAAGAGACCCGTCGGCCGTGGAACATAGCTCAGCTTCGGCCTTATTACACTTGAGCCACCGGCTCTCATAATGTACATATTTCTATAGCCATGTATATATTATGATAAGCAATAAAGCAGGACCTCTGTCCTTTTTCTCCTCCAAAGGTAAATGTGTTGTTTCCATTACAAGATCACATGATAACTTGGAGGTGGATCCGGCTTATGATCGTATCCGAATCTAGCCGTACGCAATATAATAACTTGGGGGCTTCCTGTTCAAACATAGGTCGTATTCGAACCAAAGAGAACATAGCTGTCGATACCCATTTGATTGGCAAAGTGTCGAGCTCATTGGGGAGTCTTCTTTGATCATATTTGAATCATAGCTCAACCCCCTTTGGGAACCGACATGGATCGTATTCGAATCAGCGTCGTTAAACAACTCTTAAGGTCATTTGGGGGCTTCTTGTTCAAACATGGATCGTATTCGAACCAAAAAGAACATAGCTGTCGGTACCCTCTTGATCGGCATCGCCAAACCCACTGGGGGCTATATGATCGCATTCGAATCTTAGCTTAACCCCTTTGGGACGGGTCTCTGGTCGTATTCGAACCGGAAGCCCCTAAGTTTTGATTTTCTGATTTACAACAAGTTCTTCTGGTTATATCAATAGTGTACACGGCGGTTCTTATTCCGCCGACTTAACGTTGATTCACAGTGTTAGTCACACACAATCAGCATTGTCAAGACTGGTAAACCGGAGTTGAGGTACCAACCTTATTATCCGGGTTACATAAACCGGAAGCATACTTGAAGGCCTGTAAGCATGCTATTATGGTTACATCAAGGACATAATTGAGGACCAGTCTTTGGTGACTTAGATTCATATTCCGGGTTATATGTATGAGACTATGATTCTCAGTGCGGTAAGCCGCCTAGAGACTTGTGGCTTGTTTTTCTATGCAGGATAGTTAAGGACAGCTATTTGAGCTTAAGGAAAATAAATGATCAGTTATGACCCGGAAGAATATAAGGAAGCAACTTCAATGGAGTTAAGCATTCAACACGTGCACGATGGCACGACAAAGTTAAAATGTTGGTCCTACTCTATTACAAGACTCCCCGAGTCCAAAAGGGTGAAGCATTGTTTAAACAAGCCGCCTAAAGAGTCAAGATGTTTGCCGGGTCGAAGGTTCCGGCTCATCCTTCTCCGCTCCTCCGGCTGTTCCCATGACCTGGAAGGTTGACGATTTCCAGTCAATGCCGCTCAAAGCTTCAAATTGAGCCTCCTCGTCAATTAACCCGGCCGGGTCAATTTCTGGGGCAAAGGTGTGCTTACGAGTCGGCGGGACCAAGCTGATGGCTTCATAACGCGGAGTAGGGATCCTCTGATTCTCTGCGTCGTAGCCCGGCTGGTACTTGGTCAGATCGGTGTCATTCCCAATCAGGGTGGCCACCGGGCGCACGATCTTCACACAGGCAGCAAAGTCTTTTTGGTCGAAGGGGGTGCCGTCTTCCTTCAGGCTGGGGTAACCAAGTGCAATGTCAGCCGGGTCTAGCTCTGGAAGGAAAGCCTTGGCCCGGCTCAGAGCAGCTATGGCTCTGGCTCTTGCAGAAGCTCGTCGCAGCTCTTGGAAATGCTGAGGAAGAACGGCAAGCCGGCGAAGTACGTCTGCCAGGTGAGTCGGAACCTCGTTGGACAGGGCCACAACGGCCAAGGCGAGCTGTGACCCGGTGTAGAGTTGCTCCACCAGAGTGTACATGGCCTTCAACTTGGTCAGCACATTTTGATTGAGGTTGCCGCTTCTGGGACCTGTTTAACAAGGTAAGATAAGCCGCTCGCAATGATGGGAGTTATGAGACATAAAGGCTATAAACTTGTCGAGAGCCGGCAGAATGACTTACCGAAGATTGCGGCGACCATTTGTGACACATGGCGCTTTAAGTCGGAGAGTTCGGCGGTTCTCTCCGTCAGAGCCTTCTCCGCCTGTTCGGCCCGGCTTACCAGATTAGCTTTCTCTTCGGCCCAAGTTTTCCTTTCAGCTTCAAATTTTTTCTTCAGCTTCTCTTGAGCAGCAATACTGGATTCAAATTTGGCGTTGGCCTTCCGGGTCTCAGTTTCCTGAGTCCTCAGGCGGTTCTTCAGCTCAGAGATATCAGCCTCAAACTTCTTGCAAGCAGCCTATACAATTTCCGGGTTATAGTATGAATAATTATTATGCAATTTTAAAGTCCCAAGCACTTTCCAAGAAAAGACACTTGGCACTTGGGGGCTAATGCATGTCGAAAGTTTCTATCTACAAATTACCGGTTGATGGAAGTAAGCCGGAAATTAAGTCTACAACATATTCTATAATAAGTAGTAGACTTGGGGGCTAGTATGGTAAAGATGACTATGCAGTAAGCAATAGAGTGGTACCTCAGACTTCTGCTGTATCTGCTTCACCATGTCAATCTCCAAGTCCCGGCTGTTGTGCACCTGATTGACATAGCCGGAGATGATCTCTCCAATGCTCCGGTTGGCGTAGTTGGTGATGTCCAGCTTGGCCCGGCGGCGCTCTAGCAACTCTTCCTTTGAAGAGCACTTAGCCAGCGCAGTGGGTCTCCCCGGCTCGACAAACTCCGTCCGGGTCATCGGCCGGCTGAGCCGGGCTGGAGATGTCCGGGTTGGTGGAAGTCTCCATGGCTGGCTCGTCGGTAGGAGTGGTGGCTTCAGGAGCAGAGGCAGCTAGCGGCTCTTGAGCTGAAACCTCCGGCTCAGGCAAGACCGGCTCTTCGACCAGTTTATTCTTCTTCGCCCTCTTGCTGCGCTTTGCCTGGGCACTGAAAGGATAAATGGTTAGTACAAAAGTATGAATAAAGATAAGCACAACAAGAGATGATCATCATTACCCGGGTACGGTCTTGAAAGCCGGCAGGTTCGATTGCATAGAGTCACCAGAGGAAGGTGAAGTTTCCTGATAATTTGAATCAGAAGAATTGAGCAGTTGACGTATAACACCCGCCAAAGGATGAAAAGGATATAAGTTGGAGATAACCTCGGTCCGGCGCTTCCTTGACGCTTCAGGTAAGCCGGAGGAGAGGTCTGCATCCTTGTTGGTCCGGGTGTGCTGCCGGCTCTCATGAATCTGTTGCTTCAAAAGAAATTGAGGATCTTGATAAGCTAAAGGATGTGAAAATCTTACTTTCCGGGTTACTCTTCGGACTTTCAGCCTTGGCAAGGGCTCCGAGTCGGAGGAAAGTGTCATTACCTCTTCAGTCACTGGGTTACTTGCTCCGGTGTCATCCTGCTGATGATCAGTATCAATAAGGTGGATAGGAATAAACAAGAAACAAAACAAGAGCTTACAGGTTCAGGGGTTACCTCTGACTCGGAGCTGTCACTTAGTTGTAGCAGTTCTGAAGCAGTAGGCCTGCTTCCCTTCTTGCGGGGAGCGGCTCTCCTTGCGGCTTTCTTAGCCTTTCTGGCTTTTTTAGCCGCCTCATGGTCATACTTGACCTTCCAGAATTTATCATCAGCCTGAAAAATACAATGAAGACTTCTTAAGGTTCAGATGAAACCTATCTAAGGAGAAAATAAAGTGTTCAGATCAGTGGCTTACCGCTGGGGCCGGGTTAGTCTTGCAGAAGGGGCTTAAGCCGGTCCTCCAACAGTCGGCTAAGCTCTCATTCAGGTGAGACTTAGTCATGTCATCCACAACGTCCTCAGGAAGATCATTGGGGCTGTGCCGCAGAGGGTCATCCTTCCGGCCCGTGTAAGCACACATTAAGCCGGGGCGCCGGCTTAAGGGGATCACCCGCCAAGAGATCCAGACCCGGACCAGATCAATGCTGTTGAGGCCATTTCCCAGGAGAGCCTTAATTTTGTTGATAGTGGGGATCAGAGGTTGGCGCTCGGCTTGAGTCAGCTTATCCGGCAGAGAGTGATTTGGCTCCAGACGCAGGGCACGAAAGCCGGGCAGAGGGCTCTCGTCAGCCGGAGAAGTGTCCTGGCAATAAAACCACGTCTGGTTCTAGTCCTTCGGATGGCTTGGCGGCTCAGCATAAGGAAAGAGGCAGTCTCTCCGGCGTTGAATGGAGATTCCACCAAGTTCCAGGCTCGGCCCGTTGGCACACTCGTTCTGGCGGTTCAGATAAAAAAGCTCTCTAAAGAGCAGCAGGCTGGGCTCTTCTCCGAGATAGAGTTCACAGAATACTTGGAAGTTGCATATATTTGACACGGAATTGGGTCCTATGTCTTGCGGCCGCAGATCAAAGAAATTCAGCACGTCTCTAAAGAATTTTGAGCCGGGCGGTGCGAAGCCCCTGCTCATGTGATCAGCAAATATCACTACCTCACCCTCCCTTGGTTGCGGTCTCTCCTCCGACGGGTCAGGGGCACGGTAAGACATGACCTCCTTCTTGGGCAGGTGACCCGTCTTCACAAAGTCCGCTAAGGTTTCGTCAGTTACATTGGATATCATCCAGTTGCACGTGATGGGTGCCTTGGGAGCCTTGGGAGGCATTGTGAAAAAATGGAAGCCTATGATAAAACGAAATGTCCGGTTCAATTATAAGCCGGAGGAAGTTATAGTTAAATGTTTAAAGTGGCGGCTTATGAAGGGGCCTAATGACATATGGCTAAATGCATCGGGTTATCTAAGCCGCTGAGGGCATCGTCAGTAATTCCAGCTGTCTAAAGCCTTATTATGAATGAGCCGGAAATTTCTACAGCGTGTGGCCTCTTTTAAGCCGGAGATATGAGCTGCCATAGCTAAACAGATGCAATTTTTGACTAAGTGTGGCGCAAACAAGTTTCACAGATCACAGTAATTATTCTGCATCAAACGATCGACTGGAAAGGGAAAGTTTCTAGACCTAAAACAGACGCAGAAGAAGTTCATAGGTTCGAACGGAGCCTTTATGCAATGAAAAGGGATCTATGTACATTGGGAACGGGTGTGAAACAACTACCGCAACAATTCTATACAGTCTAAAGATCAAGAAAGGGTGGTAATAATGAAATCTATCAAGAAGCTCGCGATGAACGGCGATGAACACGGGAAGAACAGGAAAGAACCCTAATGCAGATCTATGCTACGGAGTGGCAAGGGCTTACGGGTGCTGGAGAGTTGCGGAGGTCGCCGCCGTTTATCTGGTCACGTCAGGTTGATGCAGCGGCCTGAGCTGGTGAAGACGAGAAGACCCGCGGCGGCGGCGGCGGAGCTCGGGCGGCAGCACAGTTGCGAGAGGAGGAAGAAGATGGAGGCGACGAGTGACTGGAGGCTCATCGGGCCGGGCTATTTATAAAGAGAGGCTCATAAGTGGGCGCGAGAAACGAGGAGGCCACGACGTGATTATCTCACCGCAAAGGCGCCTCGATTCTCGGGATGACCATTAAAGATAAGATCCGTTGGAGATGCGACAGAATAAAAAATTAACCTAATGGAAGATGACGTCATGGCGGGTTACCCGGAATCCAGAAGAAGACGTCACGACGGGTTATAGCCTTCACACAATTGTAAGCCGGAGATTTTCTATCGAAAGGATTGAAGATTGACATGAGCCGGCTCAAATCAATCTGGGGCCTAATGTTGAGGATATAACCATTGGAGTCACCCGCCCAGGAGGGGCCGGGTTACTCATGATGGTTACTACGCGAAGCCCAGTACCAAAGATGAAGACGGCGGGTCAGTAACGGGCCCAAGACCCGGAGATGGCCTAAGGCCCGTAGCATTACCGCCGTTAGGGTAAAACTTTTAGTGTAAGGCAAGAATAGATAAGAGTCCGAGCCGGACACTGTTATGAGCCGGCCGGGACTCTGAGAGCCACTGGGCGTCAACCTCTCTATATAAAGGGACGACCCGGCGGCGGTTCAGGGCAGTTAAGATCTCATCGAGAGCCAGGCATAGCAATCAAGCTCCCTGGTCATCGAAACCATAATCAATACCACCTCAACTAGACGTAGGCTTTTACCTTCACCGTAACGGGCCGAACCAGTATAACCCTCGTGTTCCTTTTCCCGTTTAACCCCTTTAAGCTTCCTAGCTGCGATGGCTCCACGACTAAGTCCTAGCTCGAGGACATCTGCCGTGACAATTCCACGACACTATGGTTAGAATTTATTCTTAATACTTTTCTCGTAGTTGCGGATGCTTGCGACGGGGTTAATCATAAGTATGAGGTTTGTTCAATTAAGAACATCACCTAAGCACCGGTCCACCCATATATCAAATTATTAAAGTAGCGAACACGAATCAAATCAACATGATGAAAGTGACTAGATGAAATTCCCATATACCCTCAAGAATGCTTTGCTTACTATAAGAGCCCGTTTTGGCCTGTCCTTTGCCTCAAAAGGATTGGGGTATCTTGCTGCACTTTTGTTACTATTATCGTTACTTGAGCTAGTTCCAGATTTCTTGTTTCTTGAGTTAACCCGCCGCCGGGTCTCACCTTTATAAACATAGGTCGAGACCCGGAGGCTTATAGAGGCTCGGCCAGCTCGCACAACGTGACTGGCTTGGTTTCTAACTAATCAAGCCTTACAGAGCAAGTCTTCATCCGGCGGTTAACAAGCCCAGGTATTGCGCCTTCACCAGGCCTGCCTCCAAGAGCCGCCGTCGAAAGTGCAACTATCCCTGGGTGGTTTTGGTAATTACTAACAACATATAGCTCATTGAACTAATGCTATTTCAAGATAAATATTTCAGGAAAGTTCAGTGATTGGCATGGCATGGATTAGGAATGTGGACCCCTCAAAATGCTAAGGCCAAAAGATTGGCTCAAGCTCTAAAGCTCAAGACTCTACATTTTCATTTTTAGTGATCCAAGATCACATTGAGTCCATAGGAAAAGCCAATACTATTAGAAGGGGATGGGGTGTTGCTTAATGAGTTTCTTGCTCAAAATGCTTAGTGATATGCTCCAAAAACCCTCAACCACTTTCTGATATCCACATATGTCCCAAACCAAAAAGTCAAACTCGGCCCCACCGAAACTTGCTATCCGGCGCCACCGAGTTCTCTTGACATAGCCACTGCCACAAACCCTAGTCACTTCGGTCTCACCGACAGGGATCTCGGTCTCACCGAGATGGGATTGCAAACTCTCTGTTTCCCTTCGTAACATTTTGGTCCAACAGAGATGAGCGATCGGTCCCACCGAGTTTGCAATGCAAACTCTCTGTTTCCCCTTCGTAACGTTTTGGTCCAACCGAGATGAGCGAATCGGTCCCACCGAGTTTGCCTGACCAACTCTCTGGTTAGCTTATTACCAAAATCGGTCCCACCGAGTTTGTGTAATTGGTCTCACCGAGATTACGTTATGCCCTAACACTAATGAAATCGGTCCCACCGAGTTGACATGTCGGTCCCACCGAAATGCCTAACGGTCACATTATGAACTAAATCGGTTCGACCGAGTTTCATGATTCGGTCCCACCGAGTTTGGTAAATTGTGTGTAACGGTTAGATATTGTGTGGAGGCTATATATACCCCTCCACCCACTCTTCATTTGTGGAGAGAGCCATCAGAACATGCCTACACTTCCAACATACATTTTGTGAGAGAGAACCACCTACACTTGTGTTGAGGTCAAGATATTCCATTCCAACCACATAAATCTTGATCTCTAGCCTTCCCCAAGTTGCTTTCCACTCAAATCATCTTTCCACCAAATCCAATCCTATGAGAGAGAGAGAGAGAGTTGAGTGTTGGGGAGACTATCATTTAAAGCACAAGAGCAAGGAGTTCATCATCAACACACCATCTATTACCTTTTGGAGAGTGGTGTCTCCTAGATTGGTTAGGTGTCACTTGGGAGCCTCCGTCAGGATTGTGGAGTTGAACCAAGGAGTTTGTACGGGCAAGGAGATCACCTACTTCGTGAAGATCTACCCTAGTGAGGCAAGTCCTTCGTGGGCGATGGCCATGGTGGGATAGACAAGGTTGCTAATCACCCCCCCCCCTCTAGACATACTTTCGATCCTACAGCCATCTTCATACCTCTCCTTGGGCCTCCTTGGACCTTCTTAATGTTAAGCCGCGAATGGTGTAACCCGGCCCCTCTTGGGTGGGTCACACCTCGAAGCTATATACCCAACATAACTCTCTCTGGATCTTTCTCAAATGCCCACATAAGTTTCTGTCCAGAAACTTGCCAGGAAGCTCAAGTCTCATCCTGTCGACCTCTCTTTGATCCATCAACATAGTGCGACTAGGCACTGCAAGGACAAGCCACTAGACACGATTTAACCACTCGGGCGCGCTGCATTGCACCAGTGCATGCATTGACCGCGTGAATCCCACATGCCAGGCATGCGTTCGACGCGCTCTGGGCAGCGGCGGACGCTCTGTTCGGCCCGTGCGCTCGCCAGCAATCGAACCAGCTTGTCTCCCTCCTCCTGCTGCCTCGACTCATCGCCCGTTACCCCTCCCTGGCTCTCCCCGACGCTAGCGACAGCTACAGCGTTCACGGGCACGACAGAGCAGGGGGCTACAGTGAGCTCATGCTCATGTTTTCATCCACCTCCGGCACTCTGTGCTTGGCTGCACGCCTCCACATTGGCCGTGTGAGTGCCTGGCTCTTTCCCCCTCTCACTGACCCCGTTCGTCGCCACTCGCCGCTTCCAGAGAGCTCTTCGGCGACCTCTATTCCCCTCTTGCCCGCGCCTATAAGTAGACGACCTCCCGAGCTCTTCCGACCACCCCAACCTCCTCCTCTGACCCCAAGCTCCTCCTAGATAGCAGCGGCCAGGCCAGGCGGGCCTTTGGCCACCATTGTTCTCCAAGGCTCGCAGGCGATTCCCCTCAGTGTCCCGCTCCTCCGGCGATCATTGACGCCCTCTGACCACCCAGGCGTGTTCGTGGAGCTCTGTTGGTCCCTACCAACACTGCTGGAGCCGCAGGAGCTGCCTCACCTCGCCAGAATCTTCCTCTTCAGCGAACTCCCTCCGCTACCATCTCTGGAGATCTCCACGGCAACCTCCTCCGTCCATCTTTGGCCAATCCACGGGTACATGCGTGCTTACCATGCTGAGCCACATCCATCCCTCCCCTCGCCGGGGGCAGCCGTGGTCTCTTCCCCGGAGAACCACCGAAGCCCTCGCCGCCGTCCTCTGTTTGCCTCTCTCTCTCTCTATTAAACCTGAGAGGGGCTGCACCTGTCATTCTCTCCCTCACTCTCCCAAAGCGGCATAAGTGGAAGCGTATTTCTGAAATACGCCTTCAACGTCACCCCCTCTGTTTATTCTTAAATTCATTTTAATTCAGAATATTTACCAAACTTGGACCTGCTCTAACTTTTATTCTATAAGTCCAAATGATATGATTTTTTGCATTGGTTTTGTCTTGAACTCCTCTATCATCATGCAAAAGATGAGATTTTTGCTTGCTGTAAATCTTTTCTGGTACATTTAAATGTGTTATCTGACATATTCTTTTTGCTATTTTAATTATTTTCAGAAGGAATTTGCTACCTTGAGGAGAACCAAGAGGAGTGTGACCCTCCTATGCACTAAGTCAAGCCATCACAAATATTTGCAAGAGTGTCATTTCAATAACTATGATTCACTTTTATATGGTCCTTTATAATGCATATAGAAAATTAAAATAATATCAATTGAGCTAGTCCATTTTCATGCTATGCTTGCTATGTTATTAGTGGTATTTAAGTTGAATGACTAAGGATATGCAATAGGATAACATGATACTGAGCATGAGTAAGTGCATACCGGCATTATGTTCAAATGATGCATGTGAAGATTGTGCATTTTCATGGCATACTATGACTCGGAAATATTTATTTGCAAAGTTTAAACCTGATAATAATTCAACTTGAACATGTTGTTGCTCGAGTCATGGTGCCACCGAATCGAGCTTCCCCGTGCAACCACATTTGCCTTTATGGGGAGGCCCTTTCTCGGTCTGTTGTAATTTCTCTCGCCGGTGCCTCGGACTAGAGAAGGTTATGCGCTTGCGCTACCCTGGCCCGGTAGGCAGGCATAGCCTTGTGTGCCCGTCGTTGTTTTGGTACCATGTCCCTGTTTGGGACCATTTTGTTTTGCCACGACGGTGGTCGTTGGATGTCCGGAGTGGCATCGGGGCCACCCATGACTTAGCCCAAAGGGGAGTTGGTCGGAGTGGCCGGGAGAGTGTCATGGCAATAGATTGGTTCTATGGGAACGCAGTTGGTCCACCCGAATCGGAGTTCGAGGCCATGGGTTCTGTGGTGTGGGTACAATATGGTAACCTCTGTAGAGTGTGTTTAATCTATCGATAGCCGCCTCCTCATTCATGGACACAGTTAGTAGTCGGTCACACCGTGGATCAACAGAAATATTTAACCTCCACACTTAAGTTATACTTGTGCCACATGTCGTGATGGAGAAGTTTTTGAGACCGTCGAGATGGTAACTTTTGTGATCCGGAGGTGATCACCGTGATAAGATGATGTTCGTGGTTACGAGATAACCAAGATGGTAAGCGGGCCTGAGAGGCCCTATTATGAGCATTGTCACTTCATGAGTAGCATGTTAAGTTCTTGCATTTAACTTGCTTAAATATCATGTTATTGTTTGCCATTGTTGCTTTATTTGTGTGAGCTTGCGAGTACATTCAAAGTACTCACCTGGCGTGTCATGCCAGTTTAAGCCGTACCGGAGTTGGAGTTGCATCGTTGCATCGCAGTCTAGGCTGAGTCCACATCAGTGTCCCTGTGAGATGGAGTCCTTCTACGTCATCTTTCCGCTGACGGGTAGCTCTATCGTCGTGCTCGAGGACCTTATCATGTTCATTAAGTAATGTACATATGTGCAGCAGCACCGTGCGTGCCGCTTGGCCTTGCTACTTGATGTATTGTCGAACCTACGTATCAATAAAGCGGTTGTCCTTCTGTACCAAGTTAGTGTGTGTTGCCAGAAGACTTGATTTCTGGGCTGGCAATGTAAGGTAAACCGGCCGCTCTGAGCCGGGGTGCCACAATGCTTGTTATCAATGCCGCACTGATTGTAGGACACCCTAGACAGCTAACGCGCTAGTTAAACGGTAGTTAGTAGTCATGAGTGCCGGTTGTGTATGTTTGCATCTGATTGTTGCATTGCATGCATATAGTTTTTTTTATTACTAACTGACTAATGGTTGTGAGTGTAGATGCTTCCAGTGCCGTACTCGTACCAGTCCGAGCCAGCACCGTACACTTCTCCACATCTTCTTTGGAACATGTGGCGGTGACTCTACCCTAATGGCGATGACCCGGCGTACCAGGTGTATCGGGAGAGACTGGCAGACTTGGTGTACGAGTACCACCCGGAGGTCACCTGGCACACCAGCTCTATATCCGGCACCTACACTCGTTCTTCTAGGACTGGTTACGCTTCTACCCCAGATCAGGCAATTCAGTTTGCTGCGTTCGAGGCTCTCATTGATTTGCATTACAACAAGGTCCAGATGCAGCATCATCCAGGTTTCTACTACTACTCTTCCATGTCCGATGATGGACGTATTCGTTTTCCTACCATCCAGCCACCTCTCTCGCTACATCACTGCTAGTTATGTTTTTCTTTTTGAGTTGGCCCGCGAGTTGACTCATGCTCGTACAACTCTATTTGCCGCTAGATCTAGTTCCGTACATCCCACTGTTGGGTTTACCCCCATTCGTTTCTCCAGCTACTATTCCGCCAGCTAGTCCAGTTACCCCTCAGAGTAACTCGGGCGCCTCGATAGTGACTCCCCACGAGTCCCCTGCCAATTGGACTTTACTTCTCGCGACTCCCGTTGCGCCTATGCTTCAGTCTCACCCAGCACCTGCCCCTGAGGGAGAGCCCTCGAGGCAGCATCATCGTGTTCCCTTTATCCCGGAGGTTTCCATTAATGTCGTCAGTTCTAGATCCGAGACCGAGTTCGGTAAGATCCCAGCAGGATCAGCAGAGCACTAGATCTTCAGGACTAGTTGAGGTTGTCATGATGCTTGGTTGTATGAGTGTAGCCGTACATGTCATGCTATTTCCTTTCATGTATGAGTCTATGTATAATTATGTTGGAAATTCTTTTTTATTATTCGCTTTGGTTTCTCGTTGCTTTCCTTTCGGACTTTGTCGCTTGCTTTTCTTCCCCATTTATGGATGTTTCCCATCTCGATGCTTCGTATTGGGAAACATAAATAGGATGACAAGAGGAGGTAGCAGCAGTCATGCGGGTGACGATACTCCCATTCGTCGCTCAGCCCGACAGGCGGGGCATTCCCTCGAACCATATCAGCCACCACTAGCTCCTCCACCTCATCCACCTACCACCGAGCAGATTATGCGAATGTTCGAGGAAAGAAGAAACCAAGGTTTGCTTGAATTACTAAGAAGTGTACATGCTATGGTTGGGCAGAATGGTAATCAGAATGGCAATCACTCCAAGCTATCAGATTTTCAGAGGACTAAGCCTCCCAGTTTCAGTCAAGTTGTTGACCCTTTGGAAACCGGCGATTGGTTGTGGACAATTGAGAAAAAGCTAGAGATCGCTCGGACCGCAGAAATTGACAAGGTTCCATTTGCTACTCACTATCTTGAAGGAGCCGCTGCTATATGGTGGGACAATACTAAAACCATGTGGCATGCGGACGATGAGATTACTTGGGATAAATTCAAGGACATGTTCTGCAAGTACCACATTCCCGCCAGTATCATGAAGGTCAAGCAGCGTGAGTTTCTCGCTCTCACCCAAGGGAACCTGTCAGTAAGGGAATATTTGAACAAGTTCAATCACTTGGCTCGTTATTCTCTCTATGATGTGGCCACCGAAAAAAGGAAGATCGACCGATCCTTGGAGGACTTAATCAGCACCTCCGATGCACCCTCAGCATGTTAGACTTCCCCGACTTCTAGACTTTGGTGAACAAGGCCCTTATTGCAGAAAGGGAACACAAGCTTGTCCGTGACAGCAAGCCAGCTTATGATGACAACAAATGCAAGTTCGAGCCCAAGAAGGATGGACAGCCGATTCAGAAGGCTCGTACCTGGCAGCAACCTTAGTTTGAGTTCAAGCCAACATGGTACCAGAATACCAACAAGACCAGCAACCAAGTCAAGAATATTGTGACCAGCCCTGTATGGGAAGATTGTCAGCGTAGCAACGCATGCTTCTCTTGTGGATAGACCGGGCACTATGCGAGGCAGTGTCC
This sequence comes from Triticum aestivum, assembly GCF_018294505.1. Classification (NCBI taxonomy): domain Eukaryota; kingdom Viridiplantae; phylum Streptophyta; class Magnoliopsida; order Poales; family Poaceae; genus Triticum; species Triticum aestivum. The sequence continues at coordinate 450,278,784 of NC_057802.1, read as the reverse complement.
CAAGAACGGCAAGCCCCATACACCCCTCAAGCCTCAGCTCAACCACATGGAATCCTTCCCCACGCAAGAGTTTATCCAAGGCCAAGCGCATCATCTCTCCACCTAAGAAGCCCAAGAAAACCCCGAAGTGGTCATTGGTATGTTTCCTGTTAATAACATACCTGCAACAATTTTATTTGACTCTGGGGCTTCCCATTCCTTTATTTCACGGAGTTTTGTTTCCCAAAACAAGTTTTCTTGCTCTCTTCTTGAGAAAAGCATGATGGTGCAATCAACATGATTGATGCTCAAAACAAATGTGGTATGTCGTGACTTGGAAATAAAAGTCCACAGAGTTGTTTTCTCTGCCACCCTAGTAGCAATTGAATTTGCAAGGTTGGATGTCATATTGGGAATGGATTGGCTGACAAAGTATCAGTCTGCATCAATTGTGCAACAAGACAAGTCACATTAATAAATCCTGCAGGAGAAGCAACGAAGTTTGTGGCTCACAGAACCATGCCTAAGAAGGAGATGATTTTCACAGTTATAGCCTCGGGCATGGAATTAATTTCAGTGGTCAGTGAGTTTCTAGATGTATTCCCTGAAGAATTGCTAGGAATGCCACCACATCGGGAGCTCGATTTTGCTATTGATCTCGTGCCAGGGACAGCACCCATATACAAGAAGTATTATCGGATGCCTTCATCCGAGTTAGTTGAGCTAAAGAAGCAACTTGATGAGATACTCAAGAAAGGGTACAACCGCCCCAGTTCCTCACCATGGGGATCACCTGCCATATTTGTGGACAAGAAAGATGGTAGTCTTCGGATGTGTGTAGATTACCGCCAGCTAAACGATGTCACTATCAAGAACAAGTACCCGCTCCCCAGGATTGATGATTTGTTCGATCAACTAAATGGGGCCCAAATCTTTTCCAAGATTGATCTAAGGACCGGGTACCATCAGCTAAAAATAACAAAGGAAGATATTCCTAAGACCGCATTCACCACTCGCTAGGTCTGTATGAGTATACAGTCATGTCATTTGGTCTGACCAATGCCCCTGCCTTGTTTATGCACATGATGAACAAAGTATTCATGGATTTCCTGGACAAGTTCATGGTGGTCTTTATTGACGATATTCTCATATACTCTAAATGAGAGGAAGAGCATAAGCAACACGTCCGAGCAGTATTGCAAAGGCTCCGTGACCACCAGCTATATGGAAAATTCAGCAAGTGTGAGTTCTGGCTTAAACAAGTTGGATTCTTGGGGCATATTCTCTCTGCCAAAGGAATAGCGGTGGTGTGGCACCCCGGCTCAGAGAAACCGGAACGCCCCGTATTCCAGCCCAGAGATCGAGGAGAAGTCTTCTGGAATACGGCACTGCTTAGCATAGAACAAATCAACTCTTTATTACAATCTGTATGGGTACAAGGGGATTAAATCGGCACGGCGACA
>NC_057802.1:449969342-449976589 GCF_018294505.1 Triticum aestivum | reverse complement strand
ACGGAGTTCTGCTCCCCTGCGCCTACTCCACTTCCTCCGCCGCCCTGCGCCACTCCGGCCGGCCGTGCCTCGCCGGCGCCGGACGCAACCCCCACCCCGTGGCTGGCCTGGGCCAGGGCCCAGTCGGGCTGGCGCCCGCGCGCCCGTGCCTGTTGTGGCCAGGGCCACTTACCACTGGGCCAGTGCCCCCTGGCCCTATGACATATGGGGCCCACCCCTAGAACGTAAAAAAAGAGAATTAAAAATAATATTAATAAAATAAATAAATAAATAATAATTAAATTAATTAATTAATTAATTAAGTTAATTAATCCTATTTAATTAATCTAATTAACTAGTTAGTTTAATTAAATAGCAATTAGATTAGTTAAACCCTAATTAGACTAAACAGTCAATGACGAACGGGACCCACATGTCAGTTGACCAGTTAACTCCCCTGTTGACTGCTGATGTCATGCTGACGTCAGCGTGCACTATTCTGGATAATGTTGGATTTAAATAAATAATTAAAATCAAAAAATGATTAAATCTTTAGAAAATCATATAAAATAAACCGTAGCTCAGATGAAAATACTTTCTACATGAAAGTTGCTCAGAACGACGAGACGAATCCGGATACGCAGCCCGTTCGCCCGCCACACATCCGTAGCATAGCAAACCGTTAACATTTCACCTCCGGTTCATCTGTCCAAAAACGCGAAACACCGGGGATACTTTCCCGGATGTTTCCCCTTTCGCCGGTATCACCTATCCCTACGTTAGGTCACCCCTAGCACAACATATCGCCGCGTCTTGCTTTGTGTTACATTTGATTGCTCTGTTATTTATTGTGTTCCCCCTCCGTTACTTCTTTCAGGTAGACTCCGAGACCGCTGCCGATGTTCGTGTGTTCGACTACATCGAAGACGACCCCTCCTACTTGCCAGAACAACCAGGAAAGCCCCCCCTTGATCACCAGATATCGCCTATTCTTCTCTATACTGCTTTCATTAGAGTAGTGTAGCATGTTACTACTTTCCGTTAATCCTATCCTGATGCATAGCCTGTCATTGTTGCTACAGTTGTTACCCTTACCTGCTATCCTACTGCTTAGTATAGGATGCTAGTGTTCCATCAGTGGCCCTACACTCTTGTCCGTCTGCCATGCTATACTACTGGGCCGTGATCACTTCGGGAGGTGATCACGGGTATATACTATATACCTTATATACTTGATACATGTGGTGACTAAAGTCGGGTCGGCTTGTTGAGTACCCGCAAGTGATTCTGATGAGGGGGCTGAAAGGACAGGTGGCTCCATCCCGGTAGAGGTGGGCCTGGGTTCCTGACGGCCCCAGGCTGTTACTTTATGGCGGAGCGACAGGGCAGGTTGAGACCACCTAGGAGAGAGGTGGGCCTGGCCCTGGTCGGCGTTCGCGGATACTTAACACGCTTAACGAGATCTTGGTATTTGATCTGAGTCTGGCCATTTGGTCTATACGCACTAACCAACTACGCGGGAACAGTTATGGGCACTCGACGTCGTGGTATCAGCCGAAGCTCTTTTTGATGTCAGCGACTGAGTGGCGCGCGCCGCATTGGACCGTAAGCTCGCGCTTGTATTAAGGGGGCTAGGTCTGCTTCCGGCCGCGTACGCAACGTGCAGGTGTGCAATGGGCGATGGGCCCAGACCCCTGCGTGCATAGGGTTTAGACCGGCGTGCTGACCTCTCTGTTGAGCCTAGGTGGGGCTGCGACGTGTTGATCTTACGAGGCCGGGCATGACCCAGGAAAGTGTGTCCGGCCAAATGGGATCGAGCGTGTTGGGTTATGTGGTGCACCCCTGCAGGGAAGTTTATCTATTCGAATAGCCGTGTCCCTCGGTAAAAGGACGACCCGGAGTTGTACCTTGACCTTATGACAACTAGAACTGGATACTTAATAAAACACACCCTTCCAAGTGCCAGATACAACCCGGTGATCGCTCTCTAACAGGGCGACAAGGAGGGGATCGCCGGGTAGGATTATGCTATACGATGCTACTTGGTGAACTTACCATCTACTCTCTCCTACATGCTGCAAGATGGAGGTGGCCAGAAGCGTAGTCTTCGACATGATTAGCTACCCCCCTCTTATTCTGGCATTCTACAGTTCAGTCCACCGATTTGGCCCTTTACACATATACCCATGCATATGTAGTGTAGCTCCTTGCTTGCGAGTACTTTGGATGAGTACTCACGGTTGCTTTTCTCCCTCTTTTCCCCTTTCTATACCTGGTTGTCGCAACCAGATGCTGGAGTCCAGGAGCTAGAGATCCCGAGGATGATTCTACATGGAGTTCGGCTTCGAGGAGTAGTTAGGAGGTCCCAGGCAGGAGGCCTTGCCTTTTTGATCGTTGCTACTTTTGTGCTAGCCTTCTCAAGGCAAACTTGTTTAACTTATGTCTGTACTCAGATATTGTTGCTTCCACTGACTCGTCTATGATCGAGCAATTGTATTCGAGCCCTCGAGGCCCCTGGCTTGTATTATGATGCTTGTATGACTTATTTATGTTGTAGAGTTGTGTTCTGATATCTTCCCGTGAGTCCCTGATCTTGATCGTACACATTTGCGTGCTTGATTAGTGTATGGTCAAATCGGGGGCGTCACAAGTTGGTATCAGAGCCGACCGCCTGTAGGAATCCCCCTTTCCAACTCCTTGGCCGAAGTCGAGTCTAGACATTGCAAAAACTTTTACTAACATGGTTGTGTGTCTTACGGGTCCACGTCGCCATTGGGTGGTATTAGGATCTTTTACTCCTTGTCTATACTCTAGGACTCTGATCTCTCTTCTATTCGGGTTAAGTGAATTTTGCTAAATCTAACATTAGGATCTCGTTATCACTTTCACCCGGAGAGCCCCTTATTACTGATGATCGTCTGCTGCACGTGAAGACCCTGAAGATACTCTCCGCTGATAACCCGAGAACTTGTGTTCATCGCTTTTGCAATTCCCTTTCATCGATAAACTCCTATGGATAACCGCGTATACTCGCCATTCATATAATGTTTCCCAGTTGATCTTGTTATTACAAGATACCCCAAAATTATCTCTGTTGTTCCGAGAATCCTTGAGCTTACTGCCTTGCTGTTCTTTGTCACCTGAATACCCCTACGGATAATTCTCGCACTTACCGAGTATCCGTTCATCCCCAGTTGATTCAAGTATTTCACAAAAGTGTTCAAAATACCATTCGATCTTCCGAAAATCCTCAGGAGCCTTTTCGCTCTTGAAATTCTTGCTTACTTGCATTATGATTAATCTTAAGTCTCGTAATCTTATTGGCATCTCTTGTCATTATCATTTTGAGTCCGTAGATTCAATTTGTTGCGAATGCTCGCAATCCTCAATCAGATCCTAGAATTCATCCTTCCGGCTTAGACGTCATTTGAAACGTGAGCTGGTTTCGCCAATCAAATTGTCGTCGATTGTGCCCCTATGTCTATTGAACTTATCCATCCTTGATCAGAGCGTCTGTTTCTGATCCTTCGCTTTGTAAATCATAATTCCTTTGCAATTGAGCTCTAAGTTACTTAGTTGTTTCTATAATCCAAGGTCTTTGCATTGATTCTTCCTCGGGTTGTGTGCCGATACTCACCTCAGATCCTTTATGGACCATCAGAACCTTGTTGGATTTTATCCGACAACGTCCTTCATATTCAATCACTTTGGAAGTTCTTTCCCTGATACATAATGCCTTTAGTAAATTGTATCCTCTCGTTTTGAAACCCATGCTCTACTATCGAGCTTGAGTTATTTACCCCTGAAGCTTGTGGTATATGTTTCCACGATGCCCCTATGGGTTGAACCTATGCCTTTCATAATATGTGTGAACTCGAAAGTTTTCATGAGTCATACTCTTCTGGTATTTTGCCAGATAAAAATTTTCAACACTGCAACTTCATCAAACGCGAGAAGTGAATGAAAGGTTATGCATTGAAGAAGTGGGAGTCGACCTTGAACTTTGCGTTCATGCCCATGGACACGATGTAGATCTTATCATTAAAGCTTTTCTTAAATTAATTATTCCCTTGGTATAAGTTCATCTTATATCTAGGATCTGGCATTTTGCAATCGTGGTTCCAACCATGTTCTCTTTTAAATACCATTTCTCGTGCAAGTTTAAGCACTTGTCTTCTGCAGAGCAATACCCCAGTCCAACCTCTACTTTGGTCTGTCGTCGAGTACCCCTGGTATCTCGAGATTATCACGGAACTGCATAACTTATTATGAGTACTCCATCAAGTGCTACATTCTCATTGATTCCAATTTTTCACGGGCTTCGAGTTTTTAAACACTCAAAACCACCGATAACTGAATCGAGTCCGCACCGCGATTAAACAACTCTTAGTAATCTTCTTTACTTATGAGTTTGTACCCGATCACGTCATTCCTAGCCTGATTGGCTACATCATTATCGTGCTGAATTTTAACTGTGCTACCTGGACCTTCCCGGCGCACAAATTTCGACAGTGAGCTAATCTTGCGTCAATCTTCCTCGTCATATCACTTCTCCTTGAACAGCAAACTTGATTTCGAGTTTGTGTCCTAACCGTGGTTCCAATAACCTTTCGCTTTCATCATTCCTTTGACTTGATGTCATCGTCGATCAATTACATCTTCTTGAAAACCTCTTGACAAATTTGTCGTGATCATTGTCAACAATTTGACTTCTTCCAAGTTGTGTGTTGAAATTCAGGATGAGAAATACCATCCTTGCCCCTCGATGAATTGTGTTATCATCGACAACATTCTTGCCTCCCCTCAACACAAACTTGTTCATATTTTGTGTTGTATCTTGATTTCCCTGCTATCCAACCTATGTTATGTTCTACCGTGGAGGATTACCATCTTTGATGTCAAGAATGTCGTGAGCATTACTCCTCCTCTTAAGAATTCTTGGTACAGTGATACTTCTCACCATCACCATTCTTTCTTGGTCCCCGAGTTGTTTCTAAACGAAATACCGACAAATGGTCTGTGATGTGTAAATTCTAAACTTCTAGCAACCCTATTGCTTTGAAGTTATTGGTCTATAGTTTCATTCTACGTCTATGACTTAATGAATCATCATTCGAACATTGATCGTGCTACCTAGCCCATATTTCGGGTGCACAGTTCAACCAATGTTTAACTGTGTATGTTTTCCTCGAGCATACATCATTAAGTCATTTGATCTAGCTAATGTTATCTCCTTGTTCACATAGTTGTGGAAATGCATCTTTTGGAAATCTCAATGGAATGTCGCTGAGTCCATCAGCCACCTCCTCATCCTCTCCTTGATTAATGATGAACTCTTGTTTCGGAACTCGCTTCCATAGTTCAAATCCCAAAAATCTTACAATGTCATCTCGACAATTTGTGTTGCACCTTTTCTTCTCAGACATCCTGAGTCTGAGGTATCCTGACACCAATCAGATTTGAATCTCGGTCAGATATGATGGTTGGAACATATTCCAAGAGTTATAATATTTGCCTTTATATAACCCGGTAAGGTGATGTCATGCCTAGTACACCTGGCCGGAGGACCTATTGTTATAGTTTCCTTCTTAGCAAGGTTAGCGATTCTTCCATGAGGAAATCGTAAGACTTATTCTATAAGTTGTTCCTGATGGATCCTTTGTGCATCCAAATTCTGACCCTTACTTGATGGCCATGTCAATGCTATCTCGAAGCATGTCTATGGTACTCCGATTTTCAACAAGAACCTTTGAATCCCAATGCTAAATGTTTCCAGCTCAATTATCCAAACACCGCTGTTTGGGGTAATGTCATGAAATTCCTCTCCCCTTACCTAAATGGTTTTCTACTTCTATCCTGTCATGGATATCATGCTCTGTTTGTCCTTGGGAAGGATATACCCCTGAAATACGTGTGTAAACACATTTCCTTTCCATTGTTCTGTTTAATTTGATAATCATTTTTTCCTTTCCATTGTTTTGTTTACCCTTTCTTGTGATCTTTATGACTTAAGCAGTAATATTTCCCTGCTTATGTAAACACCTCGGTGTACAACTTTGTCAGTAAGACCCTAATACTATTGTTGATGACATTCCGGTAACCGCCGATGGACGAGAACTCTGCCTATTGGTCCGCCTCGTTCAACGAGCAGGAAAAATGGTTCTCTTCGTCCCTCGCCCTTGGTATCGATGTTGTTGTCGACATAAATGACAGGCTATCCTCTGACATGCCTTGCTTACATGATCGCGCAAGACGTCTCCGCCCTTCCTACTTTTAACCCACATGGTGGGCCCATAACCCACAGTTCCACAGGATCAAAACCTGACTCTCTTGTACAACCCTGTCTCTAATGGTTATTCCTCACACTTGGCTTCGTGTTTAATTCACGGGCCACCTTCCTAGTGCTCTATTCTGGTATCAAACGCAATACTTACTCTCGCTGCTCTGAACCCCTTTTCCTCTCTGGTTCAGACTTCGAGCAACTATCTACTCGTTTGAAACTTCTTATTGTACCATATTACTTTGCTCTCGGCATGTTTTATTCGTTCAACTCGAGAGATACTCATATGTTCATTCGTGGGATAACCCCCGGTGATTACCCCTGGTAGCGTTCTATCATTGTCAGGCTGCCCCTTTCCCATTCGTAAGTACGATGGAGCTCCCGAAGAAAGGATGCCAACATCGTCATGATGACCGAAGCAGAGAAATGAAGACACCCACGTAATGGATTGACCTCTTCGAGAAGAGCAACCAAGACCGAGATGACTCGTTACAATTTCGTAACCACAACCCTTCCCCGTCACTTCCCCTCTTAAATCTCGGGACGAGATTTCTTGTAGTGGAGGAGAATTGTGACGCCCGGATAATTAGACTACAGTAATTCCCTAATAATGATGCCATGTCACCTCAGTTACTGTTGATAATCTCGCGTTAGTTCGAAACCAGTTTGTATTCAAATTCAAAATCAAGCAAACAATAAAAGTTTTCAAATGTCAAAACTAAAATGTTCTAAAAGTGACAAATAAATCATATGTAATATTGGTGGAGGAACCAAGTCTTTATAAAATGTTTAAATGCACCAAACTAATTAAATCAGTAGCTAAAACCATTAATTAAATGCCTTTTGTATTTTGTAAAATATTAAACTATATTATTTTGGGATGAAACTTTTTGTGGTTGTGACATAATTTGTAACAACAATTTAGGTGCCACTTTGGTATTTTATTGAAACTAAAATAAATTGGAAGTTAAAAGAAATCAGAAAATAA